>NC_052310.1:53435100-53735100 GCF_016432855.1 Salvelinus namaycush
GACAAACTATTTCTGTATGGAACTCGCTTTGTGCACGGGGGCATTGTCATGCTGAAACAAGAAAGGGCCTTTCCAAACTGTTGCCACAAAGTTGGAAGCACAGAATCGTCTAGAATGTCATTGTATGCTGTAGCGTTAAGATTTCCCTTCACTGGAACTAAGGGGCCTACCCGAACCATGAAAACAGTCCCAGACCATTATTTCTCCTCCCCCAAACTTTACAGTTGGCAATATACATTGGGGCAGATAGCGTTCTCCTGGCATCTGCCAAACCCAGATTCTTTCGTAAGACTGCCAGATGGTGAATCGTGATTCATCACTCCAGAGAAGGCGTTTCCACTGCTCCAATGGTAGCAAGCTTTACACCACTCCAGCCGAAGCTTGGCATTGAGCATGGTGATCTTAGGCTTGTGTGCGGCTGCCCGGCCATGGAAACCCATTTCATGAAGCTCCCGACGAACAGTTATTGCGCTGACTTTGCTTACAGAGACAGTTGCAACTGAGGATAGACGATTTTCACGCGCTACGCACTTCGGATCGCGGGGGTCCCGTTCTGAGAGCTTGTGTGGCCTATCACTTCGCGGCTGAGCCGTTGTTGCTCCTAAATGTTTCCACTTCACAATAACAGCACTTACAGATGACCGGGGAAGCTCTAGCAGGGCAGAAATTTGACAAACTGACTTGTTGGAAAGATGGCATCCTATATCAGTGCCACGTTGAAAGTCACTGATTTCTTCAGTAAGGCCATTCTACTGCCAATGTTAGTCTATGGAGATTGCATGGCTGTGTGCTAGATTTTAGACCAATGTCAGCAACGGGTGTGGCTGATATAACCGAATCCACTATTTGAAAGGGAGTATATATAGCGTACCAGTGATTTAGGTAAGAGGTCTGAGGTCTTAGAATTATTCTTATGAGTGAAGTTCCTGAGTGCAGACTGTAATATGTAACATTTCTGTGACATATTTAAAAGTGTTACCGCAGCATGTGAATTGTGAACGATCAGTAGGTCAGAAAAGTATAGACAGTTTTCTGGACCCAGGTTAATCCAATTTCTGGACTAAAAGCACTTTTAATGTCAATTCTAGCCCTGTGTGTGTTTGTGATGTGGCCGATTTAGCTTATCAGTGTTTTTCCCCCAGGGATATTTCTATGTAATGACACAATCTAACAGGGCCTGAGTCAATCCAGGACACTGTGTTCATATGAATATGCATGGGAAGATGACTATGAATGACAATGCATATGAAATCAACATGAGTATTTATGAAGTGAGGGTTCACTCTGGGTGAACATACCCTACATACATACCCGTACAACAAATTTGTGTGCTGAGATTTATACCTATGATAGGATGGTTGTACCGGTATGTATGTAGGGTATGTTCACCCAGAGTGAACCCTCACTTCATAAATACTCATGTTCATAAATACTAATCTTCTACAGATTGCTTCCATTTATTCATGACGTCAAAGCCCTGGCAGCTCACCCATGCGACCCATGATGCACTGCTCAGGGGGCATAGCTTAGACGGGGAAGGGGCTTTCACTTGTGAGCGTGGTGTCATGGCCTCTCCTGGGTGATCTAGAGTAGAGGAAGAGTTCTCACTGAGCTGTAGGCTAGCTAGCTCTTCTCGACAGACAGGCAGACAGACTGGAGACAGCACAGGGCAGGACCTATAGAGGCCAGACGTAGATAAGCAGTTGCAAGGATATAAGAAAGACAGTGTTTTGTCAGAGGTGCTCTGTACTGTACTGTACACCACTGCAGGCCAACCAGCAGACAGCAGCTTCCTAAGGGCTGGGACTACTCATCACATCTTGACAGATGGGCTGGAAATCCATGGGTATGCAGGTATCTATCCATACACAGAGGGAGCTTCAGGTTTCAGCACAAGTTCAGTCAGGAGTCTGGTCAAATCAAATCAAATTGTATTTTTCACATGCTTCGTAAACAACAGGTGTAGACTAACTAGTGAAATGCTTACTTATGTGCTCCTTCCCAACAATGCAGAGAGAAAAATAATGTAATAGTAGAAAAATAATAACACAAGGAATAAATACAGAATGAGTAACTATTACTTGACTATATACACGGGGTACCAGTACCGAGTTGATGTGCAGGGTTACGAGGTAATTGAGGTAGATATGTACATGTAGGTAGGGATAAAGTGACTAGGCAACAGGATAGATAATAAACAGAAATAGCAGCGTATGTGATGAGTCAAAAGAGTGCAAAAAAGCTATTGGTTAACTATTTAACTAACTATTTAGCAGTCTTATGGCTTGGGGGTAGAAGCTGTTCAGGGTCCTGTTGGTTCCAGACTTGGGGCATCGCGAGAACAGTCTATGCCTTGGGTGGCTGGAGTCTTTGACACTTTTTAGGGCCTTCCTCTGACACCGCCTGGTATAGAGGTCCTGGATTGCAGGGAGCTCGGCCCTAGTGATGTACTGGGCCATACGCATTACACTCTGTAGCGCATTGCGGTCGGATGTCAAGCAGTTAAGCATGTTCACGGGAGACAATATGTGTCAGTATGAGCTATGATGGTACATGGAGTAGGTGATGAGGTAAAACAATGGCACCAAACTGAGTCCTCGCTTTAGGTTTTAAATAATTTATGTGAAACAATATTGTCTCTGTGGGGTGGAATATAACCCAAATCCAAACCGCTGTTCTTACTAAGCAGAGTGAACAAAGACCCATCTTTTAGACCCATAGCCATTTTGAAAATGACTCCTAGGAGACTAAAGCCAATAATAGATGAAAATGGCCACTTTTAGATGAACGTGGAAACATAAGGAATTAAAATGTTTTATGTACTAGTGTTCACTGCTAGCATATGAAAATAACCCTACTGCGGTGAGAAACTGGGGCCAAAGCTGCTAAAACGGTGCAGCATAAAAATGACAACCTCTACTTAGGATGACTACGTCATTACCATGTTAACATTGCACAAAGACCCAAACAAAACTAAACCAAAAGTGTCTTGAAAACAGAAAAATGCTGGCTGGAGAAATAGGTGGAAAACCACTTAAATTCCCCCCTCCCACCAGCACTCACCACGCATAAAGCCTCAATTTGATTATCCCTTTTATACCATGGCTATAATTTAACACATTTACCACTAGACATGTGCTTATTTGCCAGTAGAAATGTGTTCAACATCCACTGAAGTAGCTAGCAAGTTTCCTAGATAGCGTCAGTTGCCTTGGTAACCAAACAAATAGACTTGATAGTTTAGCTAACCAAACCATCAGTCCTAGCTTGCTATTATGAAAATCGAATTCAACAATGCCAATGTTTTTATTCGACTTTTGCTTTCAAAAGCAGCTCAAACATAGAACATGTAAGAACTATAGGCATTGAATTCTACCGTGCAAATACCCTGTGCATTATAGGGAAATAATGCACGCTCTAGAATGCCCTTCAAGCCAATCAGAAACGAGTATTTCACGACGCAACGTGGAGTGCCTGGACACAGCCCTTAGCCCTGGTATATTGGCAATATACCACAAACCCTGAGGTCTCTTATTGCTATTATAAACTGGTTTCCAATGTAATTAGAGCAGTACAAATACATGTTTTGTCATACCTGTGGTATACGGTCTCATATACCACGGCTGTCAGCCAATAAGCATTCAGGGCTCGGACCACCCAATTTATAAGGAGAAGTACTACTAAGCCACAAGTACTACTAAGCTAAGGTATGGTTTAGTAGGGGTGTGGCTTTCAGAGAGTTATTTTTGACCACCCGTGAGAGTAAATGTCATTCCGGTTATTCTGTTCTGTTGTCAACACATGTTGAGGTTGAGCACTGACACTTCTGTAACTTTAATAAGCCTTACACAGTATGAGTTCCTTAAGTGCCCATGCTTATACCAATGTTGGGATAGTTACCACTTTGTTATAATATTTAAATAATAATGTTATACATAAAAAAAAAAATTGAAGGACCTTTTTTATTTGTAGTGTACAAAGTTTAACCTGATGAACATGAATGACATTTACTCTCACGGGTGGTCAAAAATAACTATCGGAAAGCCACGCCATTGGATTACCCAAACATCGGTTAATTTAACCATCACTTGGGGTTTCATTTACTTTCATGCTGTTTTTTAATGTAATCCATAGGTTCATCATCTTATGCTTGTACACTGCAAATTTAAATTTCCATTCAATATTTTTGCACATCACATATTTTAATATACAATTAATAACATTATTATTTAAATATCATGACAAAGTGGTAACTATCCCAACATTGGGATACACATAGGCACTTGAGGAACTCAACTTGTGTAAACCTCATTAAGATACAAAAGTGTCAGTGCTCAACCTTAACATGTGTTGACAACACAACAGAACAGATTAACCAGAATTACATTTACTCTCACAGGTGGCCAAAAATAACTATCTGACAGCCACATCACTACTAAGGCACGCCTCCAGTCTTCTGATCTGACCTGGTGGATCATAGCTCAATAACCCAAATAACTGACCCAACTGGCTGGGACAAAAATAACCCAACGTGTGTTCTGTCCACAATTTACCCAGCACTGAGTTGCTTTTCACACAGCATTTTTTAGAGTGTAGCTTGCAAAATATAATGCAAATAGAAATGTTTTTTTTGTCCCCCCGATGTAGTTTATGGTGTGGCTGCTTCCCTTAGAGGACTGACCAAACTTTTCAACTTTTCATTTCTGGAAGGAAATGTGATGTCATCACAGTGCTAGAGAGTGAGACATTTCACAGACTGCATATTTGGGTGGTGACTGAGTAGGTCTTAATACCAATCTATAGACTTCACTGAGTCTTTATTTCTGTCTGAAGGAAGTCAATTGTAGCACTTGACATCTCTAGGGATTTTAATTTCTGAAACACTTAGAGAGAGCTGTGACTGTGAGCGCTTCGACAAACTCAAAGATTGCTTCCTTTATCGGCAGATTCATTAAGATTTCCATAATTAGCACACAGAACAGCCCATCTGTTCCCAGAATGCAATACTTTCTAGTTTCCTCTCGTCTCAGTCAGTTCTGTTGCTGACACTGAACAGTGAGTATGATACCACATGCCAGCTCACCATGGCAATCCAATAACAACTCAATTTCACACAGACACAACACCCTAGCTTTCCACTAGTAGACTAATAACTAGCTACCTCTAGAGACAACGATTCTACAGGACATCAAACAGTCTTTTTCTGCACATGACACATGATCGAATACAGGGGAGGCAACCTGCCTCACAGCATGGATAGAGAGAAAGAGAGGGAAAGAGAGAGAGAGAGGTAGAGAGAGGAGAGAAAAAAATGATTTAATCATTATCTCAGTGAGAAGTTTCTAAAATTAAAATGTTACGGTCAGAGTTAATTGGGTGGAACATTTCATTTGGAGCAGGCCACGTGTCAGCCTTCTGTCTGTATAGTGAGTGGAGCGTGCATAGGACAGGGGGCAGCGTCTATTACCAGGTCAACACATTAACCCCTGATCCCCACCACAAGCCTGATGCCAACAGTGATTATAACACCGTTAAGAAGAATAAGAGGCTAGCTAGCATAACAACAACACATTAGACACCACTGGAAAACTTTGATTCCTTTGGTCTTCATTTCCATCAAATTGTTTTGTTTCTATTCATCAACAGATCAATTCGAGATCTAATATAAAACATAACAATCAATCACACGACCTTTGGAATGAATGTTGCCCTTCACACATCATCTGTGAGGATTTTCAATGGCTATGGAATTCTAACCAAAATGGGTCCTGCTTTTCTGGTGCTACCTACATACTGAGTCTGCTATTTGTATGAATGGGGCCTACGAAAACAGGCTCTTTTGTACAGGCTGTGGACGACCATTTAGCTGCCTTATACAGCACATACAGTACAATGGCTGTGATGGTGCCATTGAGAACAGGGTCCCTGGGTCTAAAGCATGGCTAATAATAATATGCATTCAGCTTCATCCACCAGCCTATTTGATCACATTAACCTATCCCCCAAACCCCTGGCCCGGTCCACAACGCTATCTGAGTGGCTGGCTTCTCATTTCCTGTGATGGATAGGATGGAGGGATGGAGGGGTAGAGGGAGGGAGAGAGGTGGAGGGGTGTGTTATGCAGCTCTGTGGTTCTCTACTGGTGGTGCGCGGGTCAACTGTTTGTTCACCCGCACCCGCCCGCAATTGCTAATAACCCATCTGCAACCTCCCGACTATATGTGATAAAGTGAAAATCTGAGGCCCGCACTCGACCCGACACCCGCAAATATAGAAAATGTGCTGTAGGCTACAGTCAGAGATGGCGGAGAGAATTTTTGACAGAGGGTGCAGGACTTGTTTTGTTGCTTATAATTTCCAACATTTTGATAGGCTATTAGTTAGTCAACTTGTCTATAATTAGATGCACCTTCTCTTCTCTCATTATATGTTGTTGCTCATCAGAATAATGTCATAAATGATTGAATGAATGCTTCAATCTAGTTGACATCGGTAAAGTCCTCTGTCATCTCTGCTTCTTTCACGGGGCAAATACGTTTAGGGACCGGGGAGAAAATGCAAATAAACTACACAAAATGTAACGAGTTTATGTGCAACATTTCCGGTTGTAAGGAGATATAAGGACATGTTTCTGATAAGGTCTAAGATCAGCTTGGATGCATATTTTATGTGGGTGAAATACTATCTGCTTTTTTGATGCTGATAAAGATAACACCTCTACAGATGGTCCCTAACTGGGCATTCACATTCTCACAAGATGCTCAAATAAATAAATCATATTTCTCCACTCCTGTTCTAGAGTCAAAATGTACATTTGGTGTATAATTTTACTGCAAGAAATGCTTAATTCTTCAGGAGTTAATATTAACCTTTTCACGAGTGAGTTCCAAATATCTCTAACGGTCGCCCAAGTGTCTGTTCCAAAATGTGATTGTTACGCAACAGGACAGTTAACCCGCTTTGCCCTCAAACCAAGGCACGCTGCCTGCGAATTATCTATAGGTTGATTCAACTTGTCAATTTCAAATTATTTTCTAAAAAGTTTTTTTTCCTAAAAACAGTTTGAATTGAGGTGTGTTCCGCCTCCCCATTAATTTGCATAAGAAGTAGCCCATTTCACAGTTTATGTTTGAGGCTTTACTGAGCTGGACAAACTTCTCTCTTCAACGAGATCAAGTATGAAGACATTGCTTATCTCTGGTCAGAACAGGCCTTGCACTAACTTTTTTCCCCATGGCATATTTTCTAGCTTGCGCACGCATTGCCTTCATTGTTGTTTTCCTTACAAATAATAACTTTGGACATGTGTGCGTTCCTATCAAAGTAAGTGACTTATTTTCTGTATATCCTGTTGTTGTTTCTAATGTAGCATACCATATGTATAGTAACAGTCAAAAGTTTGGCCACACCTACTCATTCCAGGGTTGTTCTTTACTTTTACTATTTTTTACATTGTAGAATAATACTGAAGACATCAAAACTATCAAATAACAAATATGGAATCATGTAGTAACCACAAAAGTGTTAAACATATCAAAATATATTTTATATTTGAGATTCTTCAACGTAGCCACACTTTGCCTTGATTACAGCTTTTCACACTCTTGCCATTTGTTTATTTGCGTCTTATAGTGAATGGCATTATATGATTAGGGAGTTTTTGCTTGTCAAACATAAACTAATATGGCTGCCATCATAAAGAATTTAGCTGCTGTTAGATTAGCTGACACGCATCTCTTTTCTAAACAACATTACATTTCTCTCTTGTGCTCACCAGAAATGTGGTACATTGTAATCAAGTCTAGCTGTTAGGTTGCTAACTTATGTTTTTTTTTTGTCAGCGCAACCTGTTATTTACACTCGTTTATGTAATGAGTTTGGCTGTGGATGTTTTCCATGTGATGTTTGGATGATGAAGTTCGCATTTATCTTTTCCAATAATAGGTGAAATTGAGGAATAATGTTGTGAAGACCTTTATTTCCCATCATTAAAAAATATTGTTTACATGCTTTTCAGACAAAAATAGTGTTTTGAAGCGTTTGTTGCATCATATGTTCTGTTAATGCTGTTCCAGTCACATATTTGCGATGGTACGCTGCAGGGACCACTCAACAATGAGCATAAATATGTGATCGTATGCATCAAAGGGTTAAGACTATGTGAGAGGTTATAGACCTACAGTTAGTGTCCAGATTTCAGTTTCCATTTAAACCATCTGAACACTAGGCTACAGTTCCCTTGACGTGCCATAGGCCTATTTGAAGTCCCTGTCTTGTGACTGTCGAATTTGTATAGCGCCTCACAATAATCACACTGCCATCATCCTCTTTTACCACTTCACCAAATCTTTCCGAAACATTACTTTTCTGGCCTCCCTTCTCTTTATTTTCATCTCTCCATTTCACAGCTTTTCTCTTATTGAATTAAACTCCAACATTGTCCTTTTTGCCTCAGTGGATCGACATTCACTTTTTCTGCCCATTCCTGAAAGCGTTTGGCATGCAGGCTATTTGGCGTGAGTAAAGTCAGGCCCTAAAGCTTAGGCTTATGCACTAATGCCAGCCCAAAAATAATGAAAGAAAAACCTCAATGTAGTCTATAGATATAAATTACACAATAATGATACATTTATGTATTTTTTTAAAGGTATTGTCCTCTCTTTATTCAACCAGACCGCCTCCCATCGGCCCTTTATCTACACAATATTTCATGACCCTAAACCCACCCGCCCTGCGGATATAACAGCGGAGACTGTGGGTTATGAGTCAACCTGCACATCACTGTTCTCTACAAAGGGAGAAAGCGAGGGATGAATGGAGAGATGCCTCTCACTGTCTAGACTGGGGTGCTGCCAAGAGTTATTTCTATATTTCTCTATGAGGTGCAGGTGTGTGTGTGTGTGTTTGTGTGAAAAGAAAATGATACTCACAAGTCATAGCACAGGGATCCGAGATCCATACTCCATAGAAGTGCAACGCTTGTATTATCCATCTGTAAGTACATAGCCTGTGCTACAGGGCCTTGGATCAATGGTCTGGTCTGTATGTGAATTATCTACAGGGCGATATCTGTGGCCGCTGGCCCCCTGTCTGCAGGGGGATCACAGGGCTTATCATATTCCATTCTCCTCAGGCATCTGTTTGGACAGCTAGAGCCAAGATGGCCGCCCCTTCAGGACCCCACATTGATCTGATGTAATTGGACCCGAGACGGTCCCACTGCCCTGTATTGACTGTAGTGCTATTGTCGAGGCACAGGTACGGCGCCATCAGCACAACCATGGAAATAACAAATAAGGCTAGAGTTTCTCTGAATATATGACATCTATCAACTAGGCGAAATATAACTGGGCAAAACATTTAACTCAGAGGATGGAGAGGAGGGGCAGCCATGTCTTCCAATGACTAATAACTATCATAACAACTGAACTTGGGAGGGAACACACACTTGAATGTACTCATGCAAGCAAGCATGCATGAACACTCACACTAGTGAGAACTCCCTTAAATGAGTCAATGGAAAATCAATGAAAAATAACAAAATAATTGGAGCATTGGACCCAATATTAGAAGCCATTCTGAATTACGCACACACCCAAAAGTACTGTAACGACCCTGGGTTTATAAGCGTGGAAATCGACTCTGCGGCATGAGCATGCTTTTGCGGCACAGTCGGTAGCGCGCTGGACTTCGGGCTAGAAGGTAGAGGGTTCGAGACCTGCTCCCTGCTGTTTCATTACAGTACTATATGGTAATGAGAGGCTTCTGATGAACCCAGGTGAGAAGTAATGTACAAGATAGCTTTTTATTGAACTCAGAGATATAATTTACTGTAAGACTATATCACATTTTACTGCACAGTTGGCCTATCTGCTGAACAAGTAGTCATCTCGGCTGTGTCTACAGTACATGTTAGAATATGCAAATATGTTGATATACATCTTACAATTATTAGTCAATCCATTATTCAAACCACATGACGCAGATAAACAGCGAAAGCAGATGCAGAGTGAACCTCCCATATTGGCATACCAAGCAGGCACACATACACACGCGCACACAAACACGCGCACACGCACGCACACACGCACACACTCGCACACAAACGCAGACGCACACGCACGCGCGCACACGCACATGCACACACACACACACACACACACACACACACACACACACACACACACACACACACACACACACACACACACACACACACACACACACACACACACACACACACTAGTTGCCGTTAGTTTCATTAGGGCTGCTGCTAACTGAACAGTGGCGTGCAGGTAGAACGATGGGATGGCTATGCCTCCCAGCGTGGATATGTGTGTCGTAGTCCTTTATAGTCGTACAGTTAAAAGATTACATGGTGTCGGCCTCCCGAGTGGCGCAGCAGTCTAAGTCACTGCATCTGTACTGTGTCACAACCGGCCGTGACTGGGAGTCCCATAGGGCGGCAAACAATTGGCCCAGCATCTTCCGGGTTAGGGGAGGGTTTGGCCAGGGGTGCTTTACATGGCTAATTGCGCTCTAGAGGGCGGGTGTAAAGAAGGGTGGTTTGGTGGGTAATTTTTCGGAGGATGCATGACTCGACTTTCGCCTCTCCCGAGCGTGTTGGGGAGTTGCAGTGATGAGAGAAGATCGGAATTGTATCGCTATTGGATACCATGAAATTGGGGAGAAAAAGGGGGTACTTTTTTTAAGGATGACATGATTTCATACCCTGGGTTGTTCTGAATAGAATGAGCCTATGTTTGTCTATGGCATGACGTCATACCCTGGGTTGTTCTGAATAGAATGAGCCTATGTTTGTCTATGGCATGACGTCATACCCTTTCTTTTCCAGGAACAATGTTTTCATACTACGAGTGTAAAGGGTTAACAATGCAATCCAGACACAGACACAAACACATACACATTTCTCTCACCGCAACACACCTCTGCCTCCTATCCCCTTGTCGGTGTGTGGCCACGCATGTGTACACGTGTGCACGTGTTTGTATTGTTTTGTAGATGTGTTTATCATGTGGTAACGTAAGTTCATTTCAGCACACAAAGGTTTCTAAGGGAAGAGCGGAACCAATCGGGGGTCATGGGTCAGTGGCTGTGACAAATCCAGTTACTTTAATTACATGTTGTGTTTACGAGGCTGACTCCACTTACCAGCACACACACGCACACGCACGCACACACGAAACAGCTCTTTATAGTATCTCTGGGGAAAACGATGAGATGTTTATAGAAAACAGATCAAAATAGAATACACATGTAAATAATGTGGCCAGCTGTGGGCACTTGGCAGCACAGACATAGGACTGTGGATTCAACACACCTATCCACACAGGCACCCGCACACCAGGTGGCAGTCCTGCAGCCCAGGAGAATGAAGTCAATGAAGGGGTCAGAGGTCAGGGTTGATCAGGGTTCAGCTCAGTAGGGAATGATCTGAGGAACAGCAGCCTTGTATTCAATACACATCACTACTGGCTGTCATCAACACACATCACTATATACTGGCTATTTCATTTGACAACAGATCCCACTTCAAAGCACACGTTTAAGTGTAGGAACAAAGTCTATTGTAGGATCAAAATCACTGAGCAATTTGAAACCCCCTGAAAGGAGGAAAACTGGAGAGAAACCTGACTCCGGGGTGTGACCTGCTCTAATCCCCTATCTCTGGGACCTGTGCCTTCTGTGTCTCCGTTTTTCATCCCCCTAATCCTGGTGGTGTTAGCGACAGTGCGATCCCAACGCTAGCCATGCATCTGAGGTGTTAACCTACTAAACCCCTTCCATATTGGAGGATATCTCAACAATGATATCAGCAGAGCTGCATGGATCGCCAGATAAGCCTTGATGTCCCTAGTGTTGATTAAACTGATTTTGGAGCGCTTAAATAACAGTTTTGTTGTGCTGTGTTTTTCCCCTCACTCTCTCTGACTGATGTCTGCCTCTCTTTGCAGCTCCGCTGACCTTTTGTAGCATTTCAATATGGGCCTTTGTGAGTGCTGCCACGGCTTTAATTCAATTAAATTGACACAAACAATCCGGGAGAGAGTGGGAGAGAGAAAGAGAGATGGAGAGTGTGAAGGAGTGAAAAAGAGCAAGAGAGAGAGAGCTCTGTTAGAAGATTAGTGGCCCGCTTTTAAGTTCAAACAGGCCTGCCCAACTGTGTCAATCAGACGGACAGACGGATGGACAGACAGACAGGAATGCTATTAAGAGTGGATAGTTGGCCTGCTGACATCAGCCTCTTTGTCTATTCAGTATTCCTTGCCACACACACACAGACACACACAAACACTTACATTGAACACTTAAATGTAACACCGACAAATGCAGACATTCCCAAAGAAACAGGCAAACACACACTCACACACCAATTAATTACAGTGCTGATGCAAAGACGGTAAATAGCTGGCCTTTCCCCCCACCTTAGTATATGGTACATCTTAAAATAATCCCCCACACTTTAGCCCTGACCAGCCCTGTTAAAGCCAGGGCTCCACCGGGAACTCTCCATTAAGATAATTAGAATGGGGAAAGGGTTGCTCTCATTGATCACCACTTCCAGTGAGAGAGAGATTGGTAGTGAGAGACAAATTAATGTTCCAAAAAAGGTCCAATTGCCAGGACCACAAATACAAATTCCATCTAGACACCGTTGCCCTACAGCACACAAAAAAACAATACATACCTTGGCCTAAACATCAGCGCCACAGGTAACTTCCACAAAGCTGTGAACGATCTGAGAGACAAGGCAAGAAGGGCCTTCTATGCCAACAAAAGGAACATAAAATTTGACATACCAATTAGGATTTGGTTAAAAGAACTTGAATCAGTTATAGAACCCATTGCCCTCTCACCAACCAAGAATTCACAAAATGAAACAAACACCAAATTGAAACTCTGCATGCAGAATTCTGAAAAAATATCCTCCGTGTACAACGTAAAGCAACAAATAACGCATGGAGAGCAGAATTAGTCCGATACCCGCTAATTATCAACATCCAGAAAAGAGCTGTTGAGTTCTAAAACCAGCTTAAAGGAAGCGATTCCCAAACCTTCCATAACAAAGCCATCACCTACAGAGAGATGAACCTGGAGAAGAGTCCCCTAAGCAAGCTGGTCCTGTGGCTCTGTTCACAAACACAAACAGGCCCCACAGAGCTCAGTGAGCATAGCCTTGCTATTGAGAAAGGTCGACGTTTAGGCAGACCTGGCTCTCAAGAGAAGACAGGTTATGTGCATACTGGCCACAAAATGAGGTAGAAAATGAGCTGCACTTCCTAACCTCCTGCCAAATGTATGACCATATTATACACACATTCTTCCTCAGATTACACAGACTCACAAAGAATTCGGGAAAAAAAACAAATTTTGATATACCACAGTGTGCCATCACAGCAGCAAGTTTGGGACCTGTTGCCACAAGAAAAGGGCAACCAGTGAAGAACAAACACCATTGTAAATACAAACCATATATATTTATTTCCCCTTTTATTACTTTAACTACTTGCACATCGTTACAACACTGTATATAGATATAATATGACATTTATTCCTTGATGACATTTATTCCTTTGAAATTTATGTGAGCGTAATATTTAATTTTCACTTTTTATTTATTTCACTTTTTTTTGGCAATGTAAACATATGTTTCCCATGCCAATAAAGCCCCTTGAATTGAATTTATTTGAGAGAGAGAGAGAGAAAGAGAGAAATGTTGCCACTGCAATTCAAAGAAAGGCTGCACTAAGAACTCCAACAACCAAAGTGGAGGGGCTTTGGAGGGACTAAACAGGTGCCAGGACTGTTGTACTCTTATGTAATGTACCACCCGACACAATGTCATCCAGTTCATTGACTGGGCAGGAGATTATGATAACAGAGTGTAGGATTAGGTCAGTGGTAATTGGGATTATCATACCACAGAGTGGGATTATAGTCAGTGGCCAGGCTCTGTGTGTTTATAGCGTGGTTCAGGATCACTGACTACTTACAGTACCACTGTCACTGTACCCTGGAGAAACAGTCATTATGTCTTATCTCCTGCTTAGACTCAAACTGTGTCAGAGAATCAAAAAGAAAAACTGATAAAACAAGTATTTTGTTTCAGTTTCTCCTTCAATTTCTCTCTGTTATCAAGAGCCACTGAAAGTAGAGAGCTAAAGGGGGGACAGAGGGAAAGAAAGCAATGAGAGCCGTTAATCATCTCTTGTTTCCCCATTTCATTCCCTCTCTCGCATACTGTTGCTGGACAGCAGAGAAGACATACAGTTTGTATGTGTTTCTGAACACTGGTAACTGTGTGTAGCCCGTCCTGTATGGACACAGTCAGACCCAGAGTAACTGGGAGTAATCAGAGTAATCTTTCATTTTTCTGTATCCCTGAAAACCAGAAACTTCTGCTTTTCGCCGACTCCGCGGAAAGTGGACCCACAGACATCGTAATATGTGATTCTATGGTCAGACCTCTACACTGTCCACTTACATGTGTCATGACTATACGAAAGAGGAGATACATTGAGTTTGCTTAAAAATACCCCAACCCCCGTCCCTCTCCTCTCCTCCATCTAGTCCTACTTTCATGCCATCCTCTCTTCTTTCCCTTCAATTTCTCTCTCCATTCCCGCTCTGTGAGAGAGTGTGTGTGTGTCAGTTCCATATATCTGTAAGTGGACCGTACAGCGCCAGGGGTCTAAATCAGCCCAGGCTTTCATTTCAGTCCTCTTATAATGTGGCCTGGTATGCACTTTCTGGGTCTCGTATTGCGCTGTCACAGACCAGCTCAGCTCTCCTCACCTCAGCATGTTTCCATCTGGACACATCGTTCCCCCTGCTTGGCTCCCTCAACATCATTTTGTGATGTCATATAGGGGATGCTGGTCACTTGGTCAACATGTGGGGACCGTTGATTCTTCTTGTTTCAGTTTATGTATCTCCAGATCCCTCAGGCCCAAGGCCCTTTAATAGTTCCCACGGCAACTCTAGGACACAGCTGCTGTTAAGCTGCCTGACTGCTGTAAAGATAACAGGAAAGTACAGGGCAGATGGACCACACATGCCGCTACAATACTGATATAATTAGTAGCATATTTACTGGTATCTTTAATGAACATTTCTTTGATTTGGAGTTGTTGTTTTACATTTTTGTCATTTAGCAGATGCTCTTATCCATAGTTACTTACAGGAGCAATTAGGGTTAAGTGCCTTGTTCAAGGGCACATCAACACATTTTTCACCTAGTCAATTGAGGGATTCAAACCAGTGACCTTTCGGTTACTGGCCCAACACTCTTAACTGCTAGCCTAACTGCCACCCGTTGTTGTACCAAAAGTAATAGTATACTAGTAGTAGTAGAGGTCATAGTCTAATAGTATCAGTATTCGTGGTATTGGTGATACGCTATACAGCTTGATTCCTGTGTAGTCAGAGAGCCTACTAGCTGGCTTTTGTTTATGAGGGATAAAGAGGAGACTCAATCCCCTGATTAATCCACACGTCCACAGTCACACACGCACAAACACACACACACATGGATTAAGGATAACATCCAGTCCAAGGGCTTCCCAAAGATTACAGGACATACAGTCCCCCAAAAAAAGACAAAAAAAGGATTTAACCTGAAGCAGACATTACACCTTTATCTATGTGTTAAACTTCCCCATACTGTAATATTGTCCTGTATGGCTCAGTTGGTAGAGCATGGCACTTGCAATGTCAGGATTGTGGGTTAAGTTCCTGGAGCCACCCATACGTAAAATGTATATGCATGCATGACTGTAAGTCTATATGAAAAAAAGAGACTGTTACATGGCATATATTATGATACAGTAAATCATCTGATAACGTGTTACCTGTTACCTATGCTTATATGAGCCCTAAGCTTATACCTGTTACAAATTAGTTTAAGTCAATAGAGAGCTGAAAGAGACTGTCCCTTACATTTTGTTTTCAGCTCAGCTTCAGCTGTGCAGTCATTTTAGAGTTGAAGAATCTGCTAGTCAGGTGGCTCTCTGTTAGCCTACAGCAGCATATAAAAGGAGAAATACAATTTGTCTGATTGATGTTGTTTGTGTTGTGTATGTCCAGGATAGGAGAGAAGACGCTGCATCATTCACTTAGGAACAGAGAGAGGAGAGAGAGAAAGGTGATACCAGGCCATTGTAGACAAAAGAGACCAGATAAAACAGAGACCAAGACAGTACCAAAGACACCTGGGTCAAATACATACAGTATGTAGGGTGTCCAATCAAAAACACATAATCTGCTCAAAGGTTATTGCTATTTTTACCCTTGTAGGATGGCAAAAAATTAGGTTGACTAAATCAATGGAGGCCAGAGAAAAAAATGTGTTGAAAATCTGGAAAAAAGCTTTGTGTCAGCTAGGCAGGATGTTGTGCGAGAATTAAGGCTAATTGACAGGCTCACCGTTGAACTCGTCATCTTTCTTCTCAAATCCGGAGGACATAAAACAAGATAGGTATCGATTTTGAGACATGTATTATTTTCATATGTGAGTGTACGCTATTCATATGAATGAAAAAGATGTCTCACAAACACAAGCGTATCTCTATGAAATGTCAACGGAGCGCTGAGCGTACAGAAGTTTTTTTCCCAAAGCTTTTTACATTTGATTCAGTTCGTGGTCATTTGGCTTTTCGCAACCTGCAAAACAACCACCACCATGACATGTAAAATCCTCAAGTGGCTGCGAGAACGGGCACCACTCTGTCAACAGAGCTCGATGCTTATTACCCGGATGTATTAGGTTACCAAATCTGACTTTTTTTATATAATGCTAATGATATGTTAGCGAAAGGCCCCACTGAACGATTCAGAACATGAATAATCATATTTGTCTTGGTAAAATCTATTTTATAACATAAGGAAGCAAAACTTCATCACCAGAACAAGTTTTCACCCACTATGGGCAGAGTATGTGGACACCCTAACATACCGTATGTCAAGTATTTTAGGTGCGGCTGATTTAGCTTGGAGTTCGCACATCAAACTCACTCAAGTATTTGTCACTCTCGATGTATTTGATACAGGTCTAACTCAATAGAAAACTGACCAACCCAAAACAGCTGGGATACATTCTCAGTTCCCTGACGACAGGATCAAACCTCTATTGTTGGAGTCCCTCCAACAGACCTAATGAAATGTACACTCCATTGGTACTTTGTCCTTCTCTTGTCCATCACACCTTTGAACATACATGACTTCTCGTGTCCTGTATGTAATACAACACCTAGCTAACATAGGCCTACACACCAGCTATTTGTGTTCACCACACAGAGTAGTTTAGTTTCTATGTCTACTGCTACTACACAGTAAACAGATACAACTCCTCCTACTCCTGTCACATAACAAAACATTAAACTCAAACAGAAATGTGAGAGCCCAGCCTTATCTACTTTCCCTGTGTTACTTTGAGAGGGACACTGCTAAACGCTGTGACCTGAGACAATGGCAGTGTAATTTAATTGGCAGACGTGAGAGAGAGAAGCCGTTGGTCTCACCTCACAGTAATCTAATTTCTTTACAGCACAGGGAGAAAGTGGATTAGAAGTGTATGTCTCTACTGCCGCAGAGTGACATTCTATTGATATACCTGATACAGGTAAACCCCTCAATGTCATCGCATGAACACAGTTTACATCCGCTCCTCATTCACTCTGCCTATTGAGTCCACTGGTCCCACTCACATAGATTACCCTACGCCACCGCCCGACAACCTGCCTGCCTGCCCACCCGCTCGATCCCATCCCCTCCTCCCTTCTCCAGACCATCTCTGGAGACCTTCTCCCATTCCTCACTTCTCTCATCAACTCATCCCCTCTGACTTCAAAATGTCAAGAGTCAATATCCTTGTCAAAAAAAAACAGTTGTCAAAAACTACAGACCGGTGACCCTTCTTTCTTTTATTTCTCAGAACGATCTTCTCGATCCTAATCAGCCAGGCTTCAAGACAGGCCACTCAACCGAGACTGTTCTCCTTTGTGTCAGGCTCTCCGCACTGTCAAAGCTGACTCTCTTCTCTGTTCTCATCCTCCTAGATCTATCCATCAGATCCTCCTCTCCACCCTCTCAGGGCTGGGTGTCTCAGGCTCTGCACACTCTTGGATTGCAACCTACCTGGCAGACCACTCCTACCAGGTGACGTGGAGAGAATCTATATCTGCACCACATACTCTCACTACTGGTGTCCCCCAGGGCTCGGTTCTAAGTCCTCCCCTCTTCTCTCTATACACCAAGTCACTCGGCTCCAACATATCCTCACATGGTCTCTCCTATCATTGCTATGTGGATGACACTCAACTACTTTTCTCTTCCCCCTTCTGACATTCAGGTGGCGACACGACTCTCTGCATGCCTCGAAGACATCTCAGCTTGGATATCGTCCTACCACCTCAAACGCAACCTCGACAAGACGGAGCTGCTCTTCCTCCCGGGGAAGGCCTGCCTGCTCCAAATCCTCTCCATTACAGTTGCCAACTCCACGGTGTCCCCCTCCCAGAACGCAAAGAACCTTGGTGTAACCCTAGGTAGCCTAGTGGTTAAGAGCGTTGGGCTGGTTTGAATCCCCGATCCTGTAAAGTGTAAAAATCTGCCTCTGAGCAACAACAACCATTCGTTGATGACGTGGATGTCAATTAAGGCAGCCCTATGCAACTCTCTGATTCAGATGGGTTGGGTTGAATGTGGAAGACACATTTCGGTTGAATGCATTCAGTTGCGCAACACCCTGTCTGCAAACATCAAAGCAGTGACTCGCTCCTGCAGGATCATGCTCTACAACATCTGTAGAGTATGACCCTACCTCACACAGGAAGTGGCGCAGGTCCTAATCCAGGCACTTGTCATCTCCCGTCTGGACTACTGCAACTTGCTGTTGCTTGTGCCATCAAATCCCTGCAACTTTTCCAGAACGCTGCAGCCCACCTGGTGATCAGCTGTCCCAGGTCACCCCGCTCCGCCGTACAATCCAAATCAAATCAAATCGTATTTGTCATATGCGCCGAATTCAACAGGTGAGGACCTTACCGTGAAATGCTTACTTACAAGCCCTTAACCAACAATGCAGTTTTTAAGAAAAATAAGAGTTAAGAAAAATATGTATTGAATAAACTAAAGTCAAAAATAAAAGAGCAACAATAAAATAACAATTTGGAAGCTAGATACAGGGGGTACCGGTACCGAGTCAATGTGTGGGAGTACAGGTTAGTCGAGGTAATTGAGGTAATATGTACATGTAGGTAGGGGTAAAGTGAATATGAATAGATAATAAACAGCGAGTAGCAGCAGCGTAAATTTTTTTATTCTAATCACATTTTATTGGTCACATACACATGGTTAGCAGATGTTATTGCGAGTGTAGTGAAATGCTTGTAAAAGGGGGTGGGTCAATGGGTGGGTCAATGCAAATAGTCCAGGTAGCCATTTGATTAGCTGTATAACAGTCTTATGGCTTGGGGGTAGAAGCTGTTAAGAAACCTTTTGGACCTAGACTTGGTGCTCCGGTACCACGTGCCGTGCGGTAGCAGAGAGAACAGTCTATGACTAGGGTAGCTAGAGTCATTGGCAATTTTTATGGCCTTCCTCTGACACCACCTGGTATAGAGGTCTTGAATGGCAGGAAGCTTGGCCCCAGTGATGTACTGGGCCGTACACACTACCCTCTGTAGGTCCTTGCGGTCAGAGGCCGAGCAGTTGGCACACCAGAGGGTGATGCAACCAATCAGGATGCTCTCGATCGTGCAGCTGTAGAACTTTTTGAGGATCTGACGACCCATGCCAAATCTTTTCAGTCTCCTGAGGGGGAATAGGCATTGCCGTGCCCTCTTCACGACTGTCTTGGTTTGGACCACGATAGTTTGTTGGTGATGTGGATACCAAGGGACTTGAAGCTCTCAACTTGCTCCACTACACCTCCATTGATGAGAATGGGGGCATGCTCGGCCCTCCTTTTCCTGAAGCCCACAAGAATCTCCTTTGTCTTGATCACGTTGAGGGAGAGGTTGTTGTCCTGGCACCATACTGCCAGGTCTCTGACCTCCTCCCTTTAGGCTGTCTCATCACTGTCTGTGATCAGGCCTACCACCGTTGTGTCGTCAGAAAACTTAATGATGGTGCTTGGCCACACAGTCATGGGTGAACAGGGAGCACAGGAAGGGACTAAGCACGCACTCCTGAGGGGCCCCCTTGCTGAGGATCAATGTGGCAGATGTGTTGTTGCCTACTCTTACCACCTGGGGGCGGCCCCTCAGGAGGTCCAGAATCCAGTTGCAGAGGGAGGTGTTTAGTCCCAGGGTCCTTAGCTTAGTGATGAGCTTTGTGAGTACTACGGTGTTGAATGCTGAGCTGTAGTCAATGAATAGCATTCTCACGTAGGTGTTCCTTTTGTCCAGGTGGGTAAGGGCAGTATGGAGTGCAATAGAGATTGCATCATCTGTGGATCTGTTGGAGCAGTTTGCAAATTGGACTGGGTCTAGGGTTTCTGGGATAATGGTGTTGATGTGAGCCATGACCAGCCTTTCAAAGCACTTCATGGCTACAGACATGAGTGCTATGGGTCGGTAGTCATTTAGGCAGGTTACCTTGGTGTTCTTAGGCACAGGGACTATGGTGGTATGCTTGAAACATGTAGGTATTACAGACTCGTTCAGGGACAGGTTGAACATGTCAGTGAAGACACTGGCCAGTTGGTCAGCACATGCTCAGAGTACACGTCCTGGTAATTAATCTGGCCCTGCAGCCTTGTGAATATTGATCTGTTTAAAGGTCTTACTCACATCGGCTACGGCGAGCGTTATCACACAGTCAGCCGGAACAGCTGGTGCTCTCATGCATGCTTCAGTGTTGCTTGCCTCGAAGTGCACATAGAAGTCGTTTAGCTCGTCTGGTAGGCTTGTGTCACTGGGCAGCTCGCGGCTGGGCTTCCCTTTGTAGTCCGTAATAGTTTGCAAGACCTGCCACATCTGAAAAGCGCCGGAGCCGGTGAAGTAGGATTCAATCTTAGTACTGTATTTACGCTTTGCCTGTTTTATGGGTCGTCTGACGGCATAGCGGGTTTTCTTATAAGCGTCTGGGTTAGAGTCCCGCTCTTTGAAAGCGGCTTTCAGTTGAAGCTCACATCCACTGCAAGACCATGGTACTTTCCTAAGGAGCAGCAAGAGCAAGAGCAACAGTCACTTTCAATGCATGCTGTGTTGTAGTTTGTAATGTGCGCTGTAATAAGCACAGCTCTACCTGCTGCTCCAGGGTTTGAGGGAAGGAAGTGACTACTACTGAGACTTCATCTTCTCTGGGTCCCTGATGTCTAATACTGGCCTGTCATTCACTACCAGCTAGCCACCACAGCAACCGCACACACAGAGACAATGAATGTGTCACAGCTATCGGCAGTTGGTTATGTCACAGCTCTTTCTAGGAACCAAAGTGTCCACTTACTGAGAATAATATTTGTAGAGCAATATGTAATGATGTATAAGGTTAACCAATCAATAACAAATGACATAAACTGTTCTGAGTTCACTGATCCAGTAGCACTGTAACAGTGGGTACATGGTATAGATCTGCAGTAGGTCTACACACACTGGACCAAGAACAGATCAGTAGCATTAGCCTGGAGTCAGTGGACAAAGAGAAGGACAGATGGTTGGGAAAAAACAGCTTACTTTTTTAATCTCACTATGTGTGTTGTTTTCAGGAATGACAAGGAATGAGCTGTGTAGAAAGCTCAAGCCGCCTAAACTGACACAGAGTATGTATCTGAGGTGTGGTTTATTCTGGTTATGAGATCAGATTTACCATGAGGCTGTACAGCTGAGCCTCAAGACAGACATACTGCACAGATGGAGAGGCAGAGACAGCAGCTAATTACTGAGGTGTCGTCTCACCAGGATCACACATGGATGTACTGTATGGAGAAATATTGGAAGACAATTTCTGAGGAGGAGTTTTCATACAGGGGTTTCTTTACAAGCATTTAGTCAAAACCAAATAATAAACTGGTCTGTGCCATAATGAGGGTGTGCTTGTGTTGCATTGCCTTCTGACTGGTTTCCAGCTCAAACACTCCCGGGGGTCCATTTACTAGTGCTGCAGAAATCACTTACTGAGTTGACCTGTCACGCCCTCTATCTTTTTTTACATGGCCCCTCTCCCATCCCAGCCCAATCAGGAACCTAGTCTGAGGCCTTTGGTGAAACGATTGGTCCTCTCAAGACATGATAAGATCTCAACTCTTCACTATTCTGTAGGAATCTACACAGACATTTCTGCTGTGCACACAGGCTCATTATCAGCAGAAATTAATTATTAATCAAGATTAAAAAACCACAGCGCTCATTAGCATAGATGAGATTTACATAAGGAGAATCCCAATCACTAATCACTGTCTGGCTCCTTGGCTCTGCTGCAGCTAGCGGTTAGCGCAGTATAATCATAATAATCTATATTATTAAGATATAGCCACAATATTTAATCCTGTATTCAGTTATCTGTTGATTTTGTTGTATTGATCATAACTAGGATTACAAGACATGAGAGAGAGAGAGAGAGAGAGAGAGAGAGAGAGAGAGAGAGAGAGAGAGAGAGAGAGAAAGATAGAAACGGTGCACATTTGGAAGCTGTCATCTTGTTCCAAACTACCAAATACAAAGAGCAAAACATTTAAGAATGCTCGTCTCCATGGTGACATGCAGCCAATCCGGGCTCTCCCCTGTAATTCCGCCCCTCCATCCCTCCCCTCTTTTCCCATTCATGTTCAATTGTCTCAGTTGGAGAACAGGCCCAGCAACAGACAGAGCCATCACTCACACTGATGGACCCCCCCCCCCCCCCCCCCCCCCCCTTAATGTCTCATCAGGGCTGTTCCCCTCAACCACTTCCTGTTCCCCTCAACCACTCCTTCTCTCTCTCCTTCTCTCTCTCCTCTCTCTACCTCTCTCTCTCTCTCTCTCTCTGCCTTTCTCATGCTCTCTCTCTCTCTACCTCTCTCTTGCTGCGTCTCTCTGTCTCTCTACCTCTCTCTACCGCTTTCTTTCTCTGTGTGTGTGTCTCTCTCTGCCTCTCCACTCCACAAACTATTTTAAATTCACAAAGATGATTACTTCCCCCCCAAAATCTATTTACCCCAGCTACCCCCCTTCCCCTTCCCCGCCTCCACCACCGCACAGGCATAATCTCCCATGCTCCTGAGAGTGGGAAGCTAAGGGGGGTTAACAGAGCTTTAAAAAAATACCAAATTCAATAATAGTTGCATGAAAATTACACAATGCCGCTGTCGTAGTGGCGTATCTCTGCACTGCTCAGTGGAGTTGGTGTGCAGATATGTACAGAAATCTGGAGAGTTATCTGGAGAGTTACAAAAATGAAAGGGAGCTCTCAGGTTGTAGCCTACATTTCTGCCTTGTTTAATAGTAAGACAAAATCCCTAAACACAGCACACCACTACACAGCACAGCCTAGACCCAGGACAGCATACCAATGTCACACTGCCATGTACTGTCACTGCCCTTCTGGGAGTAATGAAGCAACACAATGCAGCGTAACTGGTCTTTTGGCAGCTGAAAAGCATAGCAATGCAACAGCGGTGGCCCTTATGGCAGCCATGATGCATTCTACATGCATTCTTCTACATGTAACTAGCCTTCCTTATGCATTTTTAATCAGGCCCCTTTAGCAGCCATTGTTCACATTCTTTCCCCATTATAAAATATAATCACTGATGGCTCGGAGCCATCAGCTTTACTGTGTGTCGAACAAACCAAACCAATCCCTTCTCTGTGCATACCCCCTCTGTCAATACAAATTACATTTATCTGAGTTGTATGTCAAAAGGAATCATAGCTCTATATGCTTGCTGCTATATGCAGTGTCATCTCCCATGATCACAGCTCCAGAAGCTCTTAACCCTCTCTCTCTCTCTGTAAGTGAGGAACTTAGGGAGCGCTTTGAATGTGTAACGCAGAACTGCCCTAACATGAAGGGAAAGACACAAGCCAATTTCACATGATGTTTGTTTTCTTTTGTTTTAGGGGGCTTCCTCCTCATGCCTTTGACCTGGACTGTTTTGGCCCTGCTTTGAAAATAAAGCAGTAGCCGTGCTCTCATCCTGTGGACAGACAGACAGACATGTTCATGAGACAACACTCCTTCATATTCCCTGTCCATCTTCCAGTCCCTTCAATCAGACAGGCCAGCTATCAGAGCATACTACCTATCAGAAGAACACACTACTCTGGATGAGTGACTGACTGCTTCATACTTAGTAGCATGCTAGTGTAGATATTGGATCAAAGCTATCATCATGTCATATCATAATCTCCTGAGAGTCTGTGCTGACACCAGTATTCCGATCGGATTAATCTCTTCAATCTCCTCTCTCTCTGCTCCAGCTGAACCTCCCTCCACATCAGAGGAGGATGGTGAGTGGCCACGGCTCAGAATAATGGATGGAATGGAGTGAATGGATTCAAACACATGGAAAACCATGTGTTTGATACCATTCCATTCCATTTGTTCCATTCCAGCCATTACTATGAGCCGTCCTGCCCATTTAAAGTGCAACCATCCACCACTTTGATTGACATCTCCTCACGTGACGACCCCATGACAACCCCCAGCTTTGGAGCCGCAACTCACTTCTGTGACAGATGGCAGACATCCCATGTCTGGTAGCGAATGCCATTTAGCGATTGCTAAATAGTTTCTTAATTAAATAGTTAACCAATAGCTACCCAGACTATCTACATTGACCCTTTTTGCACTAACACTTTTGACTCATCAGATATGCTGCTGTTACAGTTTATTATCTATCCTGTTGCATAGTCACTTTATCCCTACCTACATTATATGTACATATCTACCTCAATTACCTTGTACCCCTGCACATTGACTCGGTACTGGTACCACGTGTATATAGCCATGTATTTATTCCTTGTATTATCATATTTTTCTCTCTGCATTTTTGGAAAGGGACTGTTAGTCTACACCTGTCGTTTACGAAGCATGTGACAAATAAAATTGTATTTGATTTGACTTGGTTATACTCTGCTTGGTTATACTCTGCTTAGTTATACTCTGCTTGGTTATACTCTGCTTAGTTATACTCTGCTTGGTTATACTCTACTTAGTTATACTCTGCTTGGTTATACTCTACTTAGTTATACTCTGCTTAGTTATACTCTACTTAAATTATACTCTGCTTGGTTATACTCTACTTAGTTATACTCTGCTTGGTTATACTCTACTTAGTTATACTCTGCTTGGTTAAACTCTGTTCGGTTATACTCTACTTAGTTATACTCTACTTGGTTATACTCTACTTAATTATACTCTGCTTGGTTATACTCTACTTAATTATACTCTGCTTGGTTATACTCTACTTAGTTATACTCTGATTGGTTATACTCTACTTAGTTATACTCTGCTTGGTTATACTCTACTTAGTTATACTCTGCTTGGTTATACTCTACTTAGTTATACTCTGATTGGTTATACTCTACTTAGTTATACTCTGTTCGGTTATACTCTACTTAGTTATACTCTGCTTGGTTATACTCTACTTAGTTATACTCTGATTGGTTATACTCTACTTAGTTATACTCTGTTCGGTTATACTCTACTTAGTTATACTCTGCTTGGTTAAACTCTGTTCGGTTATACTCTACTTAGTTATACTCTGCTTGGTTAAACTCTGTTCGGTTATACTCTACTTAGTTATACTCTGCTTGGTTAAACTCTGCTTGGTTATACTCTGCTTAGTTATACTCTGCTTGGTTAAACTCTGTTCGGTTATACTCTACTTAGTTATACTCTGCTTGGTTAAACTCTGTTCGGTTATACTCTACTTAGTTATACTCTGCTTGGTTAAACTCTGTTCGGTTATACTCTACTTAGTTATACTCTGCTTGGTTAAACTCTGTTCGGTTATACTCTACTTAGTTATACTCTGCTTGGTTAAACTCTGTTCGGTTATACTCTACTTAGTTATACTCTGCTTGGTTAAACTCTGTTCGGTTATACTCTACTTAGTTATACTCTGCTTGGTTATACTCTACTTAGTTATACTCTGCTTGGTTAAACTCTGTTCGGTTATACTCTACTTAGTTATACTCTGCTTGGTTATACTCTACTTAGTTATACTCTGCTTGGTTATACTCTACTTAGTTATACTCTGCTTGGTTATACTCTACTTAGTTATACTCTGCTTAGTTATACTCTACTTAGTTATACTCTGCTTGGTTATACTCTACTTAGTTATACTCTGCTTGGTTATACTCTACTTAGTTATACTCTGCTTGGTTAAACTCTGTTCGGTTATACTCTACTTAGTTATACTCTGCTTGGTTAAACTCTGTTCGGTTATATTCTACTTAGTTATACTCTGCTTGGTTAAACTCTGTTCGGTTATACTCTACTTAGTTATACTCTACTTAGTTATACTCTGTTTGGTTATACTCTACTTAGTTATACTCTGCTTGGTTAAACTCTGTTCGGTTATACTCTACTTAGTTATACTCTGCTTAGTTATACTCTACTTAGTTATACTCTGCTTGGTTATACTCTACTTAGTTATACTCTGCTTAGTTATACTCTACTTAGTTATACTCTGCTTGGTTATACTCTACTTAGTTATACTCTGCTTGGTTATACTCTACTTAGTTATACTCTGCTTAGTTATACTCTACTTAGTTATACTCTGCTTGGTTATACTCTACTTAGTTATACTCTGCTTGGTTATACTCTACTTAGTTATACTCTGCTTGGTTAAACTCTGTTCGGTTATACTCTACTTAGTTATACTCTGCTTGGTTAAACTCTGTTCGGTTATACTCTACTTAGTTATACTCTGCTTGGTTAAACTCTGTTCGGTTATACTCTACTTAGTTATACTCTGCTTGGTTAAACTCTGTTCGGTTATACTCTACTTAGTTATACTCTGCTTGGTTAAACTCTGTTCGGTTATACTCTACTTAGTTATACTCTGATTGGTTATACTCTGTTCGGCTCCCATCCTCCTATCCATTATGTATCCCCATATATTCCCCCGGTGACGCTCTCCTTGCCAACAGGATCTTTAGGCCTTTTAATTTAACTTGTTTGTTCAATTATTCATGCTCTGGCTGAGAGCCATGACATCACAGCCAAAGGGGGTCTGGGATTGGAGGGGGATGTCTTTGAGTGAGGAGCGTCCGTATAGACGTATAGAGACAGAGGACATATATACGGGTGCCCAGTCCTAGCTGAATGCTTTGAGCCTAAACAAACCCACTGCTGCTCAGCCAGTCACTCCGCTCAGAAGCCCTCCTGCTGCCATCTAGTTTGGCAATCCAGTGCTGTACAGCATCCACTTTTATTAATGAGCACTGATTTAATTTGGGATGTACACATGTTGAGGAGCACAGGGGAAAATAGCTCTCATTCAGAGGGGGAGAAAAGAGCTGGCAGAGGGTGGAGCATTTGATATTCATTTCTCTCTTTAGTTTAGACAGGGATACTGTCCTGTTATTACACTGCTGGGGGAGGGAGTTGAGGTCTAAAACCACTGTGTGTCCACTATATGACCAACAGTGGTTTGCGCAGACTGAGAGTGTGTTGGAATGTTCTGCTGAATGACTATAACATGTATAGCAATGGGAATTCTCTATAGGTCTACAAAACATCACCGGCAAATACAGTCAGAGCCAGTGAGATAAGTGTGCTTATGCAGAAGGAATGCATTCTCATTGGAGGAGACCCAACTGTTCCTGCATGCTTCTTAAGGAATGGGCTTAGAACACATGCACTGTGCACTCACTGTACACACTAGTTTTCACCTCATACACACTGTAACCACTGCGCACAGATGTCAATCCAAAGTATATTCCACGTTGGTTCAATGTAATTTCATTGAAATGATGTGGAAACAACGCTGATTCGACCAGTGGGTACACTCTCACACACTGAGAAATACACTCTATACAAAGGCAAATAGTTGTATCATATACAGTACTAGTTAATACGTGATTCCATATGTGTTATTTGATAGTTTTGATGTCTTCAGTATTATTCTACAATGTAGAAAATAGTAAAAATAAAGAAAAACCCTTGAATGAGTAGGTGTGTCCAGACTTTTGACTAGTACTGTATAGTATATGAAATTGTACAAAGACATAAAAAGCTCAGTAATGCCCTGTTGAGGCATGCCTCTGGTTCTCCTTCTCACAGACGCCCCCTCTCTCGGTGTCCTGTTGTGTTCTACACAGTCAGTGATCGTGGTGGTCGGCTACCCGGCCGCGCACCTCCTCCAGAACTGCCGCGCAGAAGAAATTAGTTCGCCCCATTAGTTTGTCCTATATAGATGAACATTTTTTTCCCGTTATCTAATCATCATTATATCAGCCCCTTTTCAATGCAACAAACTAAAACAAATCTAACTTTGCAAGATTGCTCTAGGCAAAGCTAGAGCGCAACGGAGTAGAATTCTATTGGCGGGGTAGCCCACGAGCGGTCTTTCAATCATCAGTGAGTGAATGGGCTTTTCAGATCAGTTCAGAGAGCAGAGTGTGCACATTTGTTGATTTTCTTTGCTAGTTCGCGAGTGATTATCTCAGTTATAGAAAAATACAGTGTTATATTTAGCTTAGCTGTAGAAGAACGCACATCTGCACGGTTTCACATTGTTCGTCACTCTGACATTGAATGACGTGCCATTCCGACAACCCATTCATAAGTAAAGCAGCACACTGTCGTAAACCATAACAACCTATAGTACGACGTACAGCACCTTGTACCATACATAACATACAGTGGTGTAAAGTACTTAAGTAAAAATACTTGAAAGTACTACTTAAGTAGTTTTTTGTCTATCTGTACTTTACTTTACTATTTATATTTTTGACAACTTACTTTAATTTCACTACATTCCTAAAGAAAAGTACGTACTTTTTACTCCATACATTTTTCCTGACACTCAAAAGTACTCATTACATTTTGAATTCTTAGCAGGACAGGAAAATGGCCTAATTCCCACACTTATTAAGAGAACATCCCTGGTCACCCTACTTGTCACGCCCTGGCCATAGAGAGGCTTTTATTTTCTATTTTGGTTAGGCCAGGGTGTGACGAGGGTGGGCATTCTAGTTTCTTTATTTCTATGTTTTCTATTTTTTTGTGTTTGGCCGGGTGTGGTTCTCAATCAGAGGCAGCTGTCTTTCGTTGTCTCTGATTGGGAACCATACTTAGGTAGCCTTTTCCCCACCTGTGTTTGTGGGTAGTTGTTTTCTGTATGGTTTTAGTTACCTTACAGAACTGTTCGTTTCTTGCTTTGTTATTTTTGTTCTAGTGTTCAGTTTTAAATAAATATCATGAACACGTACCACACTGCGCTTTGGTCCATTCCTTCTTCATCAGACGAGCGAGTGCCTCTGATGTGGCAGACTCACTAAACACATGCTTCATTTGTAAATGATGTCTGTAAGGAGCATGCCCCTGGCTATCTGTAAATACATTAAAAAAATAACATTTTGCCATCTGGTTTGCTTTATATAAGGAATTTGAAATTATTTATACTTTTACTTTTGATACTTAAGTATATTTTAGCAATTACATTTACTTTGATACTTAAGTATATTTAAAACCAAAAACGTTTAGACTTTTAATCAAATAGTATTTTAATGGGTGACTTTCACTTTTATGTGAGTTATTTTCTATGAAGGTATCTTTACTTTTACTCAAGTATGAAAAGTGGGTACTTTTTCCACCACTGATAACATTTAGGTCAGCAATGGGGAGTTATTTCTTCCTACAAGAGCACAAAACAGGTAGGCCACATTTCAAGCTATCTTTGAAAAGCCAGTCAAGTAAAAAGCTTACATCTTAATTAAAGGGGCAGTGTTGTATTTTGACACAGGCTTGAATATGCAAACAAGACAATAGGCAGAGCGGTAGCCTACATTGTCTAATTATCTGTATGGTAATAATAATACATTTTATTTTGTAAAGTGGTTTCTTGCATCATACAACACAATACAATGCAATTTACAATCACCTATTTGGCCCGTGGTGTTACAGACCAAGTAAAATATAATTAATATCAAGCCCTTCATAATGTAAAAACGTTTTAAAAGTCCCATTCAATGTAGGCCTGCATTGAACACCACATATAGGCATCGGTTGTGGTATGTAGCTCAAACAACATGCATCGTTTAACAGCAGGTTGCCACACACACTGACGCAAACATGAATGCAAGCAGGCACCTACATACATGTGCACGCGCACACAGACACACACACTCTATGAGGGAACAAACAGTGAAAAAATGATCTGCATGGGAATAGCCCAAAACTGTAGGAGAGATCATCATATTTTCTGTCATTAAACATCCTGGGAAAGAGTTTAGAAAGCAGCCTCCCACCTGTCCTCCATCCATGGCCTGCAGTAAAGCTTTCCTCGTGTGAGGAGCAGTACAAGGCCTCCAATAATAGATAGAGATGGACCCTCATTTGGCACATGATGAGGTTTGTAACGCACACGCGCACACACACACAGTCACACAGACAGACAGACAGACACAGACACACACACACACACACACACACACACACACACACACACACACACACACACACACACACACACACACACACACACACACACACACACACACACACACACACACACACACACACACACACACACACACAGTGGATATTTAACACCGCTTAACATCTTGAGTGTTTAGTAGAGCATCGATACACTCAGTCTCAACAGACAGGTGAAAGGAGGGTTGAAGAGGAATGTAGAAGAGTGAGATATTACCTAATTCTGGACACACACACACACACAAACACACTTTCTCTGTTCTGGTTTGCGGTTGAAATGGATGAGGGAACTGAAGATGAGTCGCTGTCTGAAACCTCTGGCCAAATTCATATAGGGAGGTCTTCAGTTGGGCCAACATCACAGCGACAGAGCAGATATTTTGTACTGTGTCAACAAAGCTCCAACATGCTCATCTTGCAATATAAAGCTGTAGTGTGTAAGAATGTATGGAGCAGATTATATCTGAGCCAACTAGCGGTTTCACATATCACAATGGCTTACGTCAATATCTGGATATGTGTTTTATGGGACAGCCTAGTGAGAGTATTAGGTCTGTCTGTCCGTTTGTCTGTTACATACTAGGATCTCTCATATGGCCCGTCTTTCCTCATAGGGGGGTTCATTTCAAGGACGCCACTCACTGATCCTCAGGATCAACATCAGCGGCAGCCAGGCCAGACTGAGCCAGCTATGGGCCAATGGAGAGAGAGGGACTGAGACACTAAGTACACAGCTAGCCTTGAGTTCACAGCCTAACACCTCCTAAATCCTGCTCTCTGACCCTGTCTCTGACCCTGTCTTTGACCACCTGACTTGTATCCTTTTGACCTATGACCCCCCCCCCCCCCCCCCCACAGGACAGGTATGAGGAGGTTCAGTGAGAAGGGAGAAAGGAGGGAGGGTAGGCTGATTGACACATTCTGTACTGTGATTACCAGACATAACACATACTGTACCCTCACTATACTTTAATTCTAATGACGTATCCATTCTCACTGTCAGACAACAAACAGATTATACTATCACTAACACACACACATATTCATGAGTCCAAAAGCAGAGATATTGGTGAAAATATGTCCCCCCTCACCGTTAAGTAGATGCATAGATTTATTAGATAAAATGCGAGTTCACCTCAAACGGTATTTAGCATAGTGCTATGAAAGAGAGAGAGAGAGAGAGAGAGAGAGAGAGAGAGAGAAGCAGCAGCCAGCTGTCTGTCTGCAGAGGAATTTAATATTCACGCTCCCAACTCATTTCATAATTTTTACATCAAAGATGAACAGAGTGGAAATATGTCTAGAAACAAATCCCTTAACTACGCCACTAAATCCCAAGTCTATTAGCTCCAATGCTGAGACTGTCGGGGGAGAGGAGGGTGAGTGGGTGGGGGGCTGAATGTTTGCTGCCCTGCTGGGGCTAAAAGCTGGATAAATAGATAAAGTACTGGATGTGTCTTCAGCCCCATTGGGAAGCTATGTCTGGACTCCAACACACAAATCAACATACAAACTGTGAATCAATAGCTATGAATATACATCATGTAAGACTTAAAACAGTCAAGCATTGAATCAAATCAGAGGGCAAACATGTTGTTACTGTATACAAGCACTGCATACCCCATGTCTTATTTTAGAGGGATACTGTCCATAAGTATCCCCCCTGCCTGTTCCTGTACTATTTACCTCCGTGAAATATCTAGGTGTGTGGCTGTCAGTGAGCAGGTGTTTATGTTACACTACTGTAGCCCCCTCCCCTCCCCTCCAGTCCTCTCTAGTCCTCCAGGCTGTACAGATGTCGGATCTTAATTTGACCCCTTTCATCACAGGAGGATTTGAATATAATTTTTTAAAATTTTGAATCGCCGCCAGGGGCAGCTGGAAGTGGTGTTTCTATAAACAATGCAGTACCGTACCTACATTGTACCTTATGTAGGCTACGTGCAGGCTAGAGGGCATCTCCTGTAAATGATTATATGGATTATAATAAACGTACATATTTGTAGGGGGTAGATGTATTTTTTGTTAGGGGAAATAAGTTGTTTTAAATCAATTGTTTTATAATATTTTGAAGGCAAGCAATAGGCAGAATAAATGATTGGTTTCCTCAATGCCTGTGTGGTCCAGCCACTGACCCCAGCACACTGACCCCAGCACACTGACCCCAGCACACTGACCCCAGCACACTGACCCCAGCACACTGACCCCAGCACCGGCATGCGTTTGAATCCAACCCACTACCCTGTGACTCATGGATAAACATCTATTTTTGATGCATTCATTCCGAGTGGTTAAGGTTAGAGCTATGGTTTGGGGACACCTTCAAACAAAATAATTAAAAATGACGTGCCTACAGTACATTGCAAAAGTATTCACCCCCTTGGCGTTTTTCCTATTTTGTTGCATTACAACCTGTAATTTAAATTTATTTTTATTTTTATTTCATGTAATGGACATACACAAAATAGTCAAAATTGGTGAAGTGAAATGAAAAAAATTACTTAATTCTAACAAATGACTTAATTCTAACAACAACAAAAAATGGAAAAGTGGTGCGTGCATATGTATTCACCCCCTTTGCTATGAAGCCCCTAAATAAGATCTAGCGCAACCAATTACCTTCAGAAGTCACAGAATTTGTTAGATTGCACACAGGGGGACTTTATTTAAGTGTCACATGATCTGTCACATGATTTCAGTACATATACACTTGTCTGAAAGGCCCCAGAGTCTGCAACACCACTAAGCAAGGGGCACCACCAAGCAAGCGGCACCATGAAGACCAAAGAGCTCTCCAAACAGGTCAGGGACAAAGTTGTGGAGATGTACAGATCAGGGTTGGATTATAAAAAATATCTGAAACTTTGAACATCCCACGGAACACCATTAAATCCATTATTAAAAAATGGAAAGAATATGGCACCACAACAAATCTGCCAAGAGAGGGCTGCCCACCAAAACTCACGGACCAGGCAAGGAGGGCATTAATCAGAGAGGCAACAAAGAGACCAAAGATAACCCTGAAGGAGCTGCTATGCTCCACAGAGGAGATTGGAGTGTCTGTCCATAGGGCCACTTTAAGCGATACACTCCACAAAGCTAGGCTTTATGGAAGAGCGGCCAGAAAAAAGCAATTTCTTAAAGAGAAAAATAAGCAAACACGTTTGGTGTTCACCAAAAGTCATGTGGGAGATTTCCCAAACATATGGAAGAAGGTACTCTGGTCAGATGAGACAAAAATGTTGCTTTTTGGCCATCAAGGAAAACACTATGTTTAGCTCAAACCCAACACCTCTCACCACCCCGAGAACACCATCCCACAGTGAAGCATGGTGGTGGCAGCATCACGCTGTGGGGATGTTTTTCATCGGCAGGGACTGGGAAACTGGTCAGAATTGAAGGAATGATTGGTGGCGCTAAATACAGGGAAATTCTTGAGAGGAAACCTGTTTCAGTATTCCAGAGATTTGAGACTGGGACAGAGCTTCACCTTCCAGCAGGACAATGACCCTAAGCATACTGCTAAAGCAATACTCGAGTGTTTTAAGGGGAAACATTTAAATGGTTTGGAATGGCCAAAGCCCAGACCTCAATCCAATTGAGAATCTGTGGTATTACTTAAAGTTTTGCTGTACACCAGCAGAACCCATCCAACTTGAAGGAGCTGGAGCCATTGCCTTGAAGAATGGGCAAAAATCCCAGTGGCTTGATGTGCCAAGCTTACAGAGACATACCCCAAGAGACTTGCAGCTGTAATTGCTGCAAAAGGTGGCTCTACAAAGTATTGACTTTGGGGGTGGTGAATATTTATGGATGCTCAAGTTTTCTGTTTTTTGACTTATTTCTTGTTTGTTTCACAATAAAAAATATTTTGCATCTTCAAAGTGGTAGGCATGTTGTGTAAATCAAATGATACAAACCCCCCAAAAATCCATTTTAATTCCAGGTTGTAAGGCAACAAAATAGGAAAAATGCCAAGGGGGGTGAATACTTTCTCAAGCCACTGTATGTGTCATCACTATTCATAGTGTTCTTAGTGCTTACTAGAGCATTGTGAGCTGCCGTAGCGCAGTGGTCTAAGCTGTGTTCCCTGCAGAACTGCCAGACAGGCTCCCCCAAACCAGACAGCAGATTACTGGACGGGCAACCCAGCAACAGCCACAAACTGAACACTATCAGAACTCTCCCATTCCATACTTCACTAAACTGATCAGTGCACATACCATATAGCTCAGGGGTCTTAGAAATGCCTCCTTAAAACCTCTAAAGATGTATTTTCTAAAGCTGCCACCCGAAACCTTGTCATTGTTGAAATGTTTTATATATTGCATATTTTAACATTGTATTATATTAAGTGTTTGGTTAGTTTAGGATTTTACTATTTGATAATTATATATGATTGATGTTATGATTGATGAGAAACCAATAAAACCTACTACTACTAATACTACATGAGCTCGCACCCAGTGCTGGGCGATATAGCGTCCAGCCTGAGCCCACATTAGGCCCACAAGTTAATTGCATTTATTTCAATGTTTTCAAGAAGTAAAACCAATAGTCTGATAATTTACACATCAAAGAAAAGTGTCTCAGTGCAACAAAATCGTCTTTGGATAGGCTCAAATGCATAAACATCTTGACAGCTTTACGAAAAATTAAAGCCACACAATACAGGCTTTCAACCCACACCAAAGACCAGAACTATATTGACAAATTATACATAGCCTAACTATACAACGTGGACCAGCATCCACACTGAAGGAAGTTTATTGTTCTTCAGTAGGCCTACATCCGCCAATCAACTGATGGCCCAAATCAGCTGATCAACTCAGCCAGGAAACAAACAGTAGCCTACTATCGGTTTTCATACCCTTCATGATGTGACAATGGATAGGCTAATGGGTAGCCTACAGAATGTAGCCTATTGGAATATAATCAAATAACAATGGGTATTTTACACCCATCGATGGCACTAAGATTATCCCCAGCTGATGTCTCGTTAAACCATCGATACGCTTTAAATTCACCCCATTACCGCTCCCTAAAAGATGTCGGTGTTACCTTAGTCCTGCATGCAACCAGCCTTTCAAGATATGTTCACCTTCTGATTAGTATTGTAATCGGAACAACTTAGTCCGTTTTGAACAGACTAAGGGCGATTTATCTATTTGACAAGCATTCCGTACAACAGAAATGAAATAGTTTAATTGTTTACCATGGCAAATCTACTGTGGCAATTTACTTGACACTTTGTATGAATGGAAATTAATGTTGGTGTAGCCTATTGTTATTATTTTATTTGTTTCCTATTTATGTTAGCAAAAAGAGTCTGATATGGTCATTTCTTATCAAGAGCGGGAGTAAAATATCGCTGGACTGACTATTTTGATAAGAAGCCCTGATTCCAATGTCTCGACTGCCACCGCATGGGGAGAAATAGAACTGCTCTTTTTCAGGGACTCGCGAGGCTCATTTGAATTTCCTGATGCAGCAGGAAAATGTTCTGCGACAAAATAGTGATTAAATTAAGATCTGACATCTGTATACACTAGACATCTCCTTCCACAATGATGACTGGCTAATGTAAACATGTCACGTTCCGACTGGTCTCGGGTGGCCCTGGTGACACACTGCTTACTGCCCTCCTCCTTTCCTCCATGTTTTATTATTTTCCTGGGGCTCAGTCTCTATGGGACTGCACTGTGTCCTCTCTCCCTCCCTCTCCCTTCCTCTCTCCCTTCCTACTCCAGAGTAGGTTGATTGGCAGTTGCTAGGCCAGTCACCCTACTCCGGGCCCGGGCAGTTGCTAGGCCAGACAGGTCGAACAGGTTTCTGAGCAGGGCTGAAGTCATAGAAAATATGTAGCTTTTCAAAACAAGGAGCAATGCCAATAAAATAGGAAGAGAGGAAAGAGAGACAGAGGGTGTATGTGAGAGAGAGAATGAAGTGCTGAAATTAAGCAGTAGCCAGCTGTCTGACTCCAGAGGAATTTAATATTCACACTCCCAACTCATTTCATAATTTCTACTTCAAAGAGAGAGAGAGAGAGGGCATTGGGGAGAGCAGGAGTGGAAAGAGAGTTGTTCCGTGTCATTTCAGCAAGCCATGACAGCCACCATCTCAGATTTTTCTGAAATCGTTTCTGCAGCAAAAAGCAGGTAAGATTGGCCTTCATGAAACATTACTTTGTAAAAATGTATTTGATCTATGAATTTTTTTTAAAAATCAGATAACATTCAATAAATATAGTACCCAACATCCAATTTGGACCAAACTTCTTCTTACCAATGAGTAAGACATGAGGAGCGGTCAAAAGCCATCCATGGACCTGCCACACCCCATGCCAATTCAACCCCAACAACAAGTATACAGTATCAGTTCTCTGTGCTTGACAAGTAGTATGAAGCTGCGTCTTGGAGTATTGCTTCTCCATACTATGTAATGCATTCATGTGAATCTGGTGATGTTTTCTTCCCCGTTCAGAGAAATCAGTAATTGAAGTCACTTGCATTATTTACCACAAATTAGTGTGAAAGTACCATGTTTTGACCACTAAATACTGCTGTTCCTGCTACACCGCCACACTATTATATCAATTTTGCTGGTCACTTGCGTTTATTAAATAGACCATAACATTTCCTTTAAAACTTTGTGTAGAAAACCAATACATTTGGCTCATGGTAAAAAATAAATGGTGTGTTCATCCTCACAATTCAATCCAGTCCTTCATGAAAGCAATTCAGTTAGTCCTAGGAAGAAGTTTGGTCAAAATCGGATGTTGGGTATATTATCTATTGAATATGGGATCTGAATCCTATGAATTAAAATGGCCAATTTGGGTGCAATCAATTAGCTTCATTTCTCAGAGATCAAATTATATTTTAACAAAATTATGTACAGGAATGTCAATCTTACTTGTTTTTAACTACAGAAAAGATTTCAAAACAATCTGAGATGGTGGGTGTCATGGCTTGGTGAAATGACATGGAACGACTCTCTGCCCACTCCTGCTCTCCAGAATCCCCCGCCCCTCTCTCGCTGGCTCTCTATCTCTTTCTCTCCTTTCCCCCTCACTTCCTCTTTTATTGGCACTGCTACTTAATTTGAAAAGCTGCATAAACTCTGGCATATTTTCTATGACTTCAGCCCTGCTCAGAAACCTGCTCGACCTGTCTGGCCTGGCGACTGCCCCGGCCTGGGTCTGGAGTATACGGTGCTAACCATATCTGTTATTAACTGCAGAAATTATTTCCGAAAAATCTGATGGTGGGTGTCGAAATCCTTTTTCTTGTGCATTTGAGGTAGAACGACCCCAGAGAGAAGACGGGAAGGAAGAGAGATGAGCCACTAGAACTCTTCTTCTGTCTGTTCTCTCTCTCTTGCCTTGGCTGCAGTGGACATACTAGACATACTAGTATCTACTATCGATTAGCATTTCTTTAGAAAAAAAGATGCATGGAATGGTCCCTGGAAAAACATCTTATGTTTCTTTATCTAGAACCCTGTTACCTTTCCCGAGAATTTGGCTTATACAACATCCACCACATTCATTTGATGTAGGGAGCACTAGGGCCAAATCCAAGATAAAAGCTTTTTTCTCTGTACATTAAACGACACGGGAGAGATTCTAGCAGCCTATTTATGCTCTACAGCTGGCCTTGGAAAACAGCGCTATTACTGTACACACGCTGAGAACAAATGACTGGCTGCTAATGTGCTGTGCTTTTTCTTACCAGCATGGAGCAGAGAGAAGGGTAATGAAGGAGTAGAGAAAAGATCAGCAAAGAAAAGGAGAGAGAGTGAGAAAGCAATAAAGTACTGGTGAAACACTAAAACAGTACAGAAATACACCAAGAAAAAAGAAAGAACAGCACGTCAGAAATCAGCTTGATGTAATTGAAGAATCCATAGACTCTAACCACTTCTGGGAAAATTGAAACACAATGAACAAACAACAACACAAAGAGCTATCGATACAAATTGGAGATGTATGGATAAACCACTTCTACAATCTTTTTTGGTCCTATAACAAAGTCCAAACAGCAAAAACATATATGACACGATCAATTACAAATCTTAGAGACAGCTATTAAAGACTACCAGAACCCACTGGATTCTCGAATTACATTGAATGAAATATAGGACAAAATAAAAACCCTTCAACCCAAAAAGGCCTGTGGTGTTGAGGCATCCTAAATGAAATTATAAAATATACAGACCATAAATTCCAATTGGCTCTACATCAGCCTCAGCTCTGGCATCTTCCCCAATATTTGGAACCAAGGTCTGATCACCCCAATCCACAAAAGTGGAGACAAATTCGACCCCAATAACTACTGTGGCATATGCGTCAACAATGTGCGGAAAATCTTCTGCCTTATCATTAACAGCAGACTCCTACATTTCCTCAGTGAAAACAATGTCCTGAGCAAATGTCAAATTGGCTTTTTACCAAATTACCGTATGACAGACCACGTATTCACCCTGCATACTTATTAAAATTCAAACCAAACAAAACCAAAGCAAAGTGTTGGTTTCAAAAAAGCTTTTGACTCAATTTGGCATGAGGGTCTGCTATATAAATTGATAGAAAGTGTTGTTGGGGGGAAAACATACAACATTATAAAATGTATACAAACAAAATGTCTGCGTTAAAATTGGCAAAAAACACACTGATTTATTTGTCAGGGACGAGGGGTGAGACAGGGATGCAGCTTGAGGCCCACCCTCTTCAACATATATATCAATGAATTGGCGTGGGCACTAGAACAGTCTGCAGCACCCAACCTCACCCTGCTAGACTCTGAAGTCAAATGTTTACTGTTTGCAGATGATCTGGTGCTTCTGTCCACAACCAAGTAAGGCCTACAGCAGCATCTACATCTTCTGCACAGATTCTGTCAGACTTAGGCCCTGACAGTTAATCTCAGCAAGACAAAAATAATGGTGTTACAAAAAAGGTCCAGTTGCCGGGTAACTTCTTTAAAAAAAATGCCATTTTGCATTGCTAGTTAAAGCCTAATGTTAGCTAACTTATTTGGTTAACTTTAGCTAGCTATGAAAATCGTTGTGTATTGCTAGTACTCTATGGATTGGGATTATAGTTCATTATTTAGCTGGCTAGCTAGCTAGCTAGTTACATGTCTAAATAAAATACCCCAAGTTAACCTGTTGAGGACAGGGCTGTTTTCACTTTAGGGGAAAATCGTGCCCAATTTAAACGGCCTCGTACTCAATTCTTGCTCGTACAATATGCATATTATTATTACTATTGGATAGAAAACACTCTCTAGTTTCTAAAACCGTTTGAATTATATCTGTGAGTAAAACAGAACTCCTTTTGCAGCAAACTTCCTGACAGGAAGTGGAAAATCTGAAATCGATGCACTGTTCTAGGGCCTGCCTATTAAAGTCCTTGATATTTATTAGTTTAGATGCACTTCATACGTCTTCCACTAGATGTCGACAAGCAGTGAGAGAAGAAATTGAGTGTGTAACTTGATCTGGGCTCGAATAATAGCTCTTGGCATGACATGTCACCAGTATCCTGTTTTCTGGAGAGCGCGAGTAGGGACCTGGATTTGCCTTCTGATAAGCTGTCGTTATGGACGACTAATATCTCCGGCTTTGATTTTATTTGATACATGTGACAATATCATCGTAAAGTATGTTTTTTCAATATAGTTTAATCAGATTATTGAAATTTTTTCGGGAGTTTTGCCGTGTTCCGTTCTCTGAGTTTGTTGACGATGGAGAGATTCGCGCCACTTGGCAAGTGTGCTTGCTAAATCGAGAGGGAAAAAGGCCGTTCTAAAACCAAACAACGATTGTTCTGGACAAAGGACCCCTTGTACAACATTCTGATGGAAGATCAGCAAAAGTAGGACCCATTTTATGATGCTATTTCATATATCTGTCGAACATGTTGTACTAGTCGTTTGCGCCCAGATTTTGGGTACTCTCTCGCTATACCTAAGCTGGATGTCGTAATGAAGTTATTTTTAGAATTCTAACACGGCGATTGCATTAACCTGTTTGGCGTGCAAGCCCGACGTCGGTACACTTATGACAACAGCCACTTCAAGTGCAGGGCGCGAAATTCAAAAGATATTTTTTTTTAATATTTAATTTTCACACATTAACAAGTCCAATACAGCATATGAAAGGTACACATCTCGTGAATCCAGCCAACATGTCCGATTTTTAAAATGTTTTACAGGGAAGACAAAATATGTAAATCTATTAGCTAACCACGTTAGCAAAAGACTCCACTTTTATTACTCCATCAGTTTTTGACTCCATCAGTAGCTATCACAAATTCGGCCAAATAAAGATATAAATAGCCACTAACCAAGAAACAACCTCATCAGATGACAGTCTGATAACATATTTATTGTATAGCATATGTTTTTTTCGAAAAATCTGCATATTTCAGGTATAAATCATAGTTTACATTGCAGCTACATTCAGAAATTGCACTGAAAGCAGCCATAATATTTACAGACACCAACGTCAAATACCTAATTACTCATCATAAAACATTTCTGAAAAATACATAGTGTACAGCAAATGAAAGACAGGCATCTTGTGATGCCAGACAATATTTCCGATTTATTAAGTGTTTTACAGCGAAAACAAAATGTAGCGTTATATTAGCTTAGCACAATAGCCAGAAACACTTGGGCGCCGGCGACTACGACAGATATATGAAACAACATCATAAAATGGGTCTTACTTTTGCTGATCTTTCATCAGAATGTTGAACAAGGTGTCCTTTGTCCAGATGAGTCGTTGTTTGGATTCAGAATGGCAACTTTCTCTCTCCATTTAGCAAGCGCGCTAGCCGGGTTGCACGGATCTCTCCATGTAAACAAACGGAAGAGAACGGAACACGGCAAAACTCCCGAAAAAAATTCAATAATCTGATGAAACTATATTGAAAAAACATACTTTACGATGATATGGTGACATGTATCAAATAAAATCAAAGCCGGAAATAATAGTCGCCTATAACGTCAGCAAAACAACAAAAGGAGTTCTGTTTTACTCACAGATATAATTCAAACGGTTTTAGAAACTAGAGAGTGTTTTCTATCCAATAGTAATAATAATATGCATATTGTACGAGCAAGAATTGAGTACGAGGCCGTTTGAAATGGACACATTTTATCAGGCTACTCAATACTGCCCCTTGCAGCCATAAGAAGTTAAGAACTAGTGTATCTATCATTTCCTATACAACATGTATTTTTTAGTTATGTTTATGAATAGTTATTTGGTCAGAATATGTGTGTCAGAAAAAGTGTCAGAAAAATATCCGGACGTTGTGGGAAAAAGATGCTACGTTAGCACAATGTATAACCATTGATTTCAGCTCTAAATATGCACATTTTCGAACAAAACATAAGTGTATGTATAACCTGATGTTATAGGACTGTCATCTGATGAAGCTTATCAAGGTTAGTCAAAAATTATATATCTTTTGCTGTTTATTCGCTATCGCTAACGTGCCTATTGCTATCGCTAACGTGCCTTGATGAATGAATGCGGTAGTGTGGTAGGCTATTGTAGTAAGCTAATATAATGCTATATTGTGTTTTCGCTGTAAAACACTTAAAAAATCGGAAATATTGGCTGGATTCACAAGATGTTTGTCTTTAATTTGCTGTACACCATCGATTTTTCAGAAATGTTTTATGATGAGTATTTAGGTATTTGACGTTGGTGTCTGTAATTACTCTGGCTGCTTCGGTCCTATTTGTGACGGTAGCTGTGATTGTAGCTGCAATGTAAAACTGATTTATACCTCAAATATGCAAATTTTTCGAACAAAACATAGATTTATTGTATAACATGTTATAAGACTGTCATCTGATGAAGTTGTTTCTTGGTTAGTTTGGTTGGTTCTTGGTTAGTTAGGTTGGCTTTGTGCATGCTACCTGTGCTGTGAAAAATGTCTGTCCTTTTTTGTATTTGGTGGTGAGCTAACATAAATATATGTGGTGTTTTCGCTGTAAAACATTTTAAAAATCGGACATGTTGACTGGATTCACAAGATGTGTATCTTTCATTTGCTGTATTGGACTTGTTAATGTGTGAAAGTTAAATATTTCTAAAAAATATCTTTTGAATTTCGCGCTCTGCCTTTTCAGTGGAATGTGGGAGGAGTTCCGCTAGCGGAACGCCAGAGCCAGACAGGTTAAAGCTTGCTGTTAGCTAGCTAACATTAGCTGAAGTTAGATGGCTGGCTAGCTAGCTAACATTACATGTATGAACTGTGTGTAGTGATGTTATCTCAGAATGCCATTTCGCATATGTTGTATAATAATGCTAAAATATTTGTATCTGGAATTTGTCTTTCAGCATCAGTAGAACACGCCTGACTCTCCTCCACCAGTCATACAAGGAGAATGGTCTAATGCCTCCCATCAAAAGGAGAGTTGGCCCAAGCAAGCACAGGTTACACCTGAAGCATGAGGACTTGCAGCGAGCATAATGCAATAGTATTACAAGGACGCCACCCAGGACACAAACACTTTGGTGGACTAGAGGATGGTACGGTGCTGGTGGAAAGCTATGGCTGGCAACAACACCAGACTCCGTACTTCAGGCTGCTGCCACAGATCAAGCAGTACCAGCACTTCAAATTAATATCATTCTAATTGCATTGTATGAGGTTATTCTTCTTATCTAGACTTGGGAGGTGAATTGATGTTGTGTAAGGTTGTAATGTCTTCAATTTTTTGGGTTTGTTATTTCCTGTTTTACAGCTTTGATGCTCTGGAGCCTGGTGTTGTTGTCACCAAGGAGCGTTTGGACTCAGTCAGGACCAGGTTTCAGCTGCTGTGCAACGCTGACATCCTTCCTCCCATAGATGGTTTGTCTGTACAAGCACCATCTGGACTGGACACAGCTAGACAAACTTACCTGGAATTTTCCCTTATTGTAGGCTACTACTTTTACCACTTTTAGTCTTAATCTTTACTACACTACTCACTGTTTAGCACATAACCTCATATGTGAATCCTTAAAGAGATGGGTGGGGCTGGCTTAAGAGGGTGTGAACAATGCTGAATAGGTGTAGACAAAGGAGAGCTCTCCAGTAGGTACCAAAACATTCAAATGCCTTTTCTCAAAAGTGAGTTTACAAATTTTGCTACATAAGACCGATTTGAGCCGGTCGGTCACATATTTCCCTCAGATTACACAGACCCATATATAATTTGAAAACAAACCCAATCTTGATAAACTCCCATATATATTAGGTGAAATATCACAGTGTGCCACCACAGCAGCAGGGTTTGTGACCTGTTGACACAAGAAAAGGGCAACCAGTGGAGAACAAACACCATTGTAAATGCAATCAATTTGGATCTGTTTATTTATTTATACTTAAACTATTTGCACATTGTTACAACATTGGCAATAAAATAACATTTGAAATGTCTATATATGTTTTTAAAGTTTTGTGTGTAACGTTTACTGTTAATTTGTATTGTTTATTTCCCTTGTTTATTTCCCTTTTGTTTCTTGCCTATTTCACTTGCTTTGGCAATGTAAACATATGTTTCCCATACCAATAAAGCCCTTTAAATTGAATTGAAATTGAGAGAGAGAAACAGCTGAGAAAGAGGTGGGGAACAGTGAGAGCGGGGAAGAGAGAGGTAAGAAACAGAGAGAGAAAGAGGGAAAGGTAAGAAACAGAGAGAGGAAGAGAGAAAGGTAAGAAACATAGAGAGAAAGGTAAGAAACATAGAGAGAAAGGTAAGAAACATAGAGATAAAGAGAGAAAGGTAAGAAACATAGAGAGAAAGGTAAGAAACAGAGAGAAAGGTAAGAAACATAGAGAGAAAGGTAAGAAACATAGAGAGAAAGGTAAGAAACAGAGAGTAAAAGGTAAGAAGCAGAGAGAGGAAGAGAGAAAGGAAGGAAACAGAGAGAGAAAGAGAGAAAGGTAAGAAACATAGAGAGAAAGAGAGAAAGGAAGGAAACAGAGAGAGAAAGAGAGAAAGGTAAGAAGCATAGAGAGAAAGAGAGAAAGGAAGGAAACAGAGAGAGAAAGAGAGAAAGGTAAAAAACATAGAGAGAAAGAGAGAAAGGAAGGAAACAGAGAGAGAAAGAGAGAAAGGTAAGAAACATAGAGAGAAAGGTAAGAAACAGAGAGAGAAAGAGAGAAAGGTAAAAAACATAGAGAGAGAAAGAGAGAAAGGTAAGAAACAGAGAGAGAAAGAGAGAAAGGTAAAACACTGAGAGAGAAAGAGAGAGCGAGCGAGAGTGAGAGAGAGAGAGGGAGAAAGGAAGAGAAAGAGTGGTGTCATTTCCTGGGCATCAGGACCAGGGCCTTGTGTGGAACCAATCAGAAGTGACTGTGTTTGGTGCTGTTAGCCCAGAAACAGGGCTAAGGGGAATGTTTGAGCCATCCCCTCGGGGACTGTGGATTTTCCACAACCGCCCATACAAGAGAAAGCGAGGGAACATGAAAGCCAAGGTGGCTGTGCTACTTGACAAAAACAAGAGGAAAACCGAGCATTCATGAGCAACTTCCTCTCTGCTGACATCATCAGCAATGGTCCAGTGGTAATGCATGAAGCAGACTGGATTACTGCAGTCATTAACAGATGATGTAATTGGTGTTCAGAAATGTATTGGAAAAGAAAAGCACCAAACATGAATTTCCAATACATTCCAATACATGTACAATATAAGAAAATATTTCATATTTTTAGAGAATCCACACCTTGGCTTGGACACATGACATGGAAAGCAAGAAACACATATCTCCTTTTCTTTCTTCTTCTCCTCTAACTGAGAGATCCTTTCATTTGTAACACTGTTGTCTGTCACCTTCTCCACAGAAACCTTGTTAGGCCAGGGAAGCAAGAGAGCAGGAGAGAAGCAGAGAGGAAGAGAGGCATAGGCAGTCAGACATACTGTAGAGAGAGTAATAGAGAGAGAGCGAGAGAGAAAGAGAGCGAGAGAGAAAGAGAGAGAAGGCGAGCGAGAGAGAGAGAGAGGAAAACAAGAGGAGAAGGGCTACACTTCTTTGATGAAAAAAGGAGAGAGGGAGCGAGTGAGAGAAAGGATAAGTGGAGTGTGACAGATCTGTAGGAGGCATCAGACCCTGATCCATAATGCATTCTCTCTGTCTGACAGTGATATATGGTGCCGGTGTTGGTCAGAGAGGAGCAGGTCTACACCCAGTCTAAGCAGCTACACATACACACAGACACAGGTTCTGTCCCAAATGGTACCCTATTCCCTATATAGCGCACAGCGTTTGACCAAAGGTAGTGCACTATAAAAGGAAATAGGGTGTCATTTGGGACAGACAGACAGCTACTGGAAGGTAATGAGGGCTTACAAGATATTCATGTGGAGAGATATGTTGTAGGGTTTATAAAGAGAGCTACCGAGATGCATTACAATGCACATCCTCCAGAACCAATGTCATAACATGTCAGCTACAACATAATAAAGGCATTTAGGCTAAGAGATGGATGGCTGAAAAAAGACACAATGTGGAAGTGAAAAGGGATTTTTACTTAAGAGTATGGTGGTGGCTAATGAAATGCAGAACATGGTTTGAAAGCCATAGAAATCCATAGTAACCCTCAATGTCATTGTCATGTCTTGCTCAGGAACTGTGGTATGGCTGTCCCATAGCAATCAGGCATGATGTTTTGTTGTGGAATACCATTGAAAAGAAATGGTAGTAGTAGTCTCAGGAAGCTTAGTTGGCTTCAATACTGTGGCATCAGTTTATTCTGAGCAATGGCCAGCCACTCTCAACATCACACTACCAAAGAGTGTCTATTATATTGACAAGATATTCAAGTGACAGCTCTAACAATGGAAAAACATGTCCTCAAAGAAGGAAGGCAGGGGGAGGAGGCGAGATCAGGTGGGACCATTCTAGCCAATGAAAGGGCAGGTAAAGATAGATAGAGGACTCATCTTTGTATCTGTGCCATCACAGCTTCTGTGACAGCATGGCAATGTCCGTGTTAAAATGAATTATAACCATGAGTCCTCTATCTATCCCTATGACAACAGGCACAACTCTGATATTAAGCAGTTTTTGGGTAAGTTGTCGAAAAGCCACGTACGTCCACTTATATCAGTGCTTTTGTAACAACCTAACCATTATAAAACTTCTATTCAATCAAATTAGCAGTTACACTCTCTCATTGACCTCCATACAAAAATTCCCCACTTCGTGGCCTTATTTTCATGAACAGATTTTGGCCGTAGAAAAACCTCTCGCTTCGCCTCTTCATCTCCAACACTACTGATTATCCACTGAGGACCCCGGCCTGGGCTGTCCAGCTCACTGCCTGTCAGGAAAGCCATCAGCCATGACAGCAGGTGTCAGTCATGCCATGCCAATTAGGGAAGGTTGCCACAGTAACGCCCAGCTCTCATCCATCTGCGGTGCAGTTAGGACATACAGATTAGGGATGGCAAGATGGCAGCAGGTGCAGACGTTCACTGTAAATCATGTTTTATTAATGAGCGGTAGCCTCAGGCATTGGCCAAGCCGACCGAGCCAGTCCACCCCACAAGAAGCTTTCTGCTGCACCCAGCTCCTCCCCATGCTTTTATGAACACAGATAGAGAGAGAGAGAGAGAGAGAGAGAGAGAGAGAGAGAGAGAGAGAGAGAGAGAGAGAGAGAGAGAGAGAGAGAGAGAGAGAGAGAGAGAGAGAGAGAGAGAGAGAGAGAGAGACTGAGAGATTAAATGGGGTGGGGAGCAGCTGTATGTGGAGTGTAGCTGTGCTGCTGTCAACATCTAGGGCTCATTTCTTATGGACAGGCGCAGTATAGCCAGACATAGTCTAACTAGAACCTAAACCTCCACGCCGAAGACATGGATGTCGATTAAAGCAGCCCCCAGCACCTCTCTGATCCAGAGGTTAAAGGGTCCAGGGTTAAATGCGGAAGACACATTTCAGTTGAAGGCATTCAGTTGTACAACTGACTAGGTCTCCCACTTTCCCCTTTCCATGTAACCAACTCAGCCTCTACAACAATCAACTCCCAGCTCACAACAGTAACAGAGCCACCGGGCACTGCACACTTCAGTTACTGGAGAACTACCACATGGCCTCAAAAAACATCCAATATCCCATAGCATCATGATAAGAGAAAGAGGATATGTTCACAGAGAGATAGGGAAAGGAGGGGGGGATAAAGGAGGGAGGGACAGAGGTAGATGGGCCAGTAGGAGGCTGAAATTGCAGAGAAGGGATCCAGAAATGATGTAGGCTAAGACATTCATCATGGAAGATACCATCTGTAAATCCCTAAGAGGGGGGATGCCAGATAATAAAATGTAGGGCTTTCTAAGAGGATCCCTCGATAAGGGTCTTAGCGCACTGAAATTGTCGGTGACATTACCATCCATATTGGAGCAATGATTGAAGATAGAACACCCATGAAATATTCACAGGCTATCAGGCAGATTAAGCTCCTATTCCAGCGGGGTGAGAGGGAACAGAACACATACGTTACGTATATTATCCCCAGTCTCACGTTGACTACACACCCCAGAAATACCCCTGGTGAACATTCATCATACAAACTGCATATCCCAGAAATACCAATATGGAACATCCATCATACAAACTACACAGCCAGGGATTCTGGAATAGTCATGGCCAGCATCTGTCTCACTGTCACTCCACAAAGTAGGTGTCACATAGGAAACACGGAGACTGATGGCATTGACTAAAAATGTCCTCTGGTGGCCTGAAACTTTGTGCCTGACCGTGACTCCAACAATACGAGCTCTTCCTTTGTGTTTAATAAAAGAGTATTTCAGTGTTTTAAAAAAAATGTATATGTCACATGCGCCACGAATACAAGTGTAGACCTTACAGTGAAATGCTTACTTACAAGCCCTTAACCAACAATGCAGATTTTTTTTTAAAGTAAGTAAGAAACTATTTGCACTTTTTTTTTTTTTTACAAACTAAAGTAAGAAAAAAGTAACACAATAAAATAACAATAACGAGGCTATATACAGGGGGTATCGGTACCGAGTCAATGTGTGGAGAAAAAAAAGAGTGGCGTGAGTGGCCTCTGTAAATCTGGTCATAGGCTCCAGTAAAATCAGTACTATAAGTCACTTTAGGGATAGTATCCTGGTCCAGAAAAAGCCTGTCAGACAGAGAACCCTGTAGGGCTCATCTAGGAGTATCAGTGAAACAGGGCCACACTCAAAACTTCCCATGTTGGAGAATGAGCTGTGTGAGGAATAGAGGCCAGTGTAATAATAGACATAATTAAACCTGGTCTGCTTTAGGCTACCAACGGCTCATCTAAAAGATGACTTCCCTCCAATCAAAAGTTTTAAATTATTATATTACTTCCTGCCAAGAGTGCCCACTTGATGGGCTGAGCCCAACTATTTTGTACCTAATTGGTTTTAGTTAATCGATTGATACCAACGTTTGTTTAATTAAACCCCGGGCTCAAGTGATTAGCAGGGCTCAAGGAATGAGGCTGAGCCATTCATCACAGGGACAAGAGCCATGCAGAAACCTGAGTCTCAGTGTGTGTACGTGTTAAACTTAGCGCTGATCGATTAGTGCTTTTTGAGGTCGGTTCGGTTTCGATTCGGTTTAAAAAAAATTGCCAACGTGTTCGATTTTCCCCCTTTTTCTTCTTCACATAATACATGATGCATTATTTGGGTTGAATGTTGTATCAACACAGAATAAAACAATGAATAAAAGCCCCATGATGGTAGTGACTGCCCATTACTGCTTATCACGTATTAACCATCATTTATTCAACATTACTTTATTTGAATAAAATATTTTAGTTGTGTATATTACATATTTGTTTTAGTATGATGATGACTTTATTAGCTAATAAAATCAATGGTAGTGACTGCCCATTACGGCTTATTACTTATTAACAAACCATCCTTTATCCCATTACTTTATCACACTATTGCTCAGGCAGTAGCAGCCACCATTATCTCTGTGCTCCCCAATGAGTCATCTTAATTAGGCTAGCTAGCTGGCTTTGCTGTCTGACAAAATCACTACTGTAGTCATCTTCAAAGTAGATAAGGCATACTTTCAAGACTGTTTATGCCAAATATCAATCAATTAGATGTATTGCCGGCTACCTCACAAGCAACTGCTTCTGTCTCTGTCCCTCCCTCATGTGGCGCTCTGCTGTCCCTTCCTCGGTCTGTCTTTCAAGAACACACACCGTATTATGGTCATTGTAGTTAATTACCATGTTTTCTGCTGTAAACTATGTTGAATATTTGCCTTTTGAAAACTACAAAGTCCTACAACAGCGCTTTGAGCTCACACAAAGAAAAAACATGAAATGGAATTCGAATAATTGAACCCACGTCAATGAATTAGTTTTATTAAAGCGAATAATATACAGACATTTTTGCTAATCATTCAGCACTAGTTAAATCTCAAGGCAATTTCAGCGTGATCAAGCTGAGAGCCATTTCAGTGGGTTTCAACATAAGATACATTTCAACGGGTTCAACCTGAGAGACATTTCAGTGTGTGTACCTAAGAGACATTTCAGTGTGTGTACCTGAGAGACATTTCAGTCTGTGTACCTAAGAGACATTTCAGTGGGTTCAACCTGAGAGACATTTCAGTGGGTTCAACCTGAGAGACATTTCAGTGGGTTCAACCTGAGAGACATTTCAGTGGGTTCTACCTGAGAGACATGTCAGTGTGTGTACCTGAAGACATTTTAGTGTATGTACCTGAGAGATATTTCAGTGTGTGCACCTGAGAGACATTTCAGAGGGTTTAACCCATGAGATATTACAGGGGGTTCAATCTGAGAGACATTTCAGTGGGATTTGATTTGATTTGGTTCAACCCATGAGACATTTCAATGGGTTCAATCTGAGAGACATTTCAGTGGGTTTAACCTGAGAGACATTTCAGTGTGTGTTCAGTCATATGTTGTTAAACCTGATTGTTTAAAGCAGCAATCAGCAGTTGAAACAATAACAAAGCTGTAACGGTTGCTTTCCTCCTCTTCGTCTGAAGAGGAGGAGTAGGGATCGGACCAAAACGCAGCGTTGTATGCAGACATAATGAATTTATTAAAGACAAGACGAAAAAAACGAAAAAACACTTTGAAAAATTACAAAACAACAAAATGACGTAGACAGACCTGAACTTGAGAACTTACAATATAACACGAAGAACAGGAACAGACTAACCAAACGAACGAACACGAAACAGTCCCGTGTGGTGCGACAGACACAGACACAGGAACAATCACCCACAAACAAACAGTGAGAACAGCCTACCTTAATATGGTTCTCAATCAGAGGAAACGTCAAACACCTGCCTCTAATTGAGAACCATATCAGGCAACACATTTAACCCAACATAGAAACACATAACATAGAATGCCCACCCCAACTCACGCCCTGACCAACTAAACACATACAAAAACAAGGAAAACAGGTCAGGAACGTGACAAAAGCGTACTCCCTGCCACTGTTTTGTTAAAAAACTGAGGGATGGGACAGAGCTATGAATATGAGGACTGACCCTCCATGATATAAAAAATATAGTTTTAAACATGTTTTGAGGCCATACAGTGTTTGTTTACATTTACTTTCTTTACAAACATTGGACTAAAACAAGCTTATATTTTGGGTTCTGATGGGGTATGACAGTTGAACTAAGCTCACGAGGCATTTATAAGATATTCTTCAAGAACCAATGGGTAGATATAATGTATTTATAAGTCCAGAATTGGATATAGTAACTGCAGTTTGCCCCTTTAATGTTACTGCACCACAAGAGCAGCCCTCATCTAGTGTGGTGCACTTCATTGTGCTCCAGTCTATCAGCTAACCTTGGGTGACCCTGTTATTCTGTCATCCACAATGCATCAGGGCTGTGCCAGCCAGGACCTGACATCGGCATTCGAGCAGAGCTGCAAGGCCTGCTGGGAGGCTGGATCACGTGTGCTTCCCCATGTGACATCACTCCCAGCCTGGGCCAGCTTCTGAGACACATCACATTCTAGAGAATAATAAATAAATAAGGAGATGGATGAATAAAATATGACTGTGCAGTCAACGCTGTTCATAGTCCAGTTAGACCAGACACATATGAAAAAGAAAAGGACAGCCGCGCACTCTAGGAGCTCAGATGCAATAATTGAATAACCTAATAACCAACGTTTCAACAGACAAGCTGTCTTCATGACAAACACTGCAGGTCACTAGTTTATATAGTGTCAAAAGACACACACAGGTGTCTGTAATCATGGCCGGGTGTGGCCTGATATCATTGGTTAATTCTTAGACATAAATACGTACTGTTCACACCCTGCATGTGGATTCACCTTGTTTATCCCCACTGAACCTTGCTTTTCTTGCGTTCACTTCAATAGCAGAGTCAACAAGACCTGGAAGTGTGGCAATACCATACCCACTCTTACAGGTGTCTGTAATCATGGCCGGCTGTGGCTTGATATCATTGGTTAATTTACAAATATAAATAGAACATATAAAAACATAAATGGACCAGACATATACTCATAGGAGAGACCTACACACTTAACACTCATGTATTCATTACACACTCACCCACAGTGGGCACACACTCATATAGGGCACACACACACACACACACACTCTGAACATTAAATAATACTTAGCGGACCTCTTTATAATTCATCTGTGCACACACGAAGACCCATATGCTAGCCCCGGCCCGCTAGCTTTCTGAATGCCGTGCCTCCCGCTCGCCTAGCATAGTAACAACTACTGAACGGCTCCCTGACTCACCTATTGCTGCTCATTGGACCCGATGATCACTCGGCTACACATGCCTCTCTCTAATGTCAATATGCCTTGTCATCTGCTATTCCGGTTAGTTATCATTGTTTTATTTCACTATACACCCCTTAGTCCAGCTCAATATGCCTAAGATAGCTCTTTTGTCACACACCCCACACATGGGGAGACCTCACCTGGCTTAACTGGTGTCTCTAGAGATGCAAGCTCTCTTATTGTCCCTCAAAGCCTAGGTTTACCCCCACGGTACTCACATCCTACCATACCCTTGTCTGTACATTATGCCCTGAATCTATTCTACCACGCCCAGAAATCTGCTCCTTTTATTCTCTGTTCCCAAAGGACTAGACGACCAGTTCTTATAGCCTTCAGCCATACCCTTATCCTACTCCTCCTCTGTTCCTCTGGTGATGTAGAGGTTAGCCCAGGCCCTGTAGCCCCCAGCTTCACAACTACTCCACAGGCACTCTCATTTGTTAACTTCTGTAACCGTAAAAGCCTTGGTTTCATGCATGTTAACATCAGAAGCCTCCTCCCTAAATTTGTTTTATTCACTGCTTTAGCACACTCCGCCAACCCTGATGTCCTAGCCGTGTCTGAATCCTGGCTTAGGCCACCAAAAAATCTTACATTTCCATCCCCAACTACAACATTTTCAGTCAAGATAGAACTGCTAAAGGGGGCGGAGATGCAAATCTACTGTAGAGATAGCCTACAGATTTCTGTCATACTATCCAGGTCTATGCCCAAACAGTTCGAGCTACTACTTATAAAAATCCACCTTTCCAGAAATAAGTCTCTCACTGTTGCCGCTTGTTATAGATCCCCCTAAGCCCCCAGCTGTGCCCCCACTTGCTTAAAGATGTCCACCATTGTTCCTGCACCCAAGAAAGAAAAGGTAACTGAACTAAATGACTATTGCCCAGTAGCACTCACTTTTGTCATCATGAAGTGCTTTGAGAGACTAGTTAAGGATCATATCACTTCCACCCTAGACGCACCGCTCCAATAGAGCCACAGATGATGTAATCGCCATCGCACTGCACACTTCCCTATCCCATCTGGACGAGAAGAATACCTGTGAATGCTGTTCATTGACTACATCTCAGCCTTGAACACCATAGTACCCTCCAAGCTCATCAGTAAGCTCGGGGCCCTGGGTCTGAACCCCGCCCTGTGAAAATGGGTCCTGGACTTCCTGACGGGTCGCCCCGAGGTGGTGAAGGTAGGAAACAACACCTCCACTATGCTGATCCTTAACACAGGGGCCCCACAAAGGTGTGTGCTCAGCCCCCTCCTGTACTCCCTGTTCACCCATGACTGTGTGACCATGCATGCCTCCAACTCAATCCTCAAGTTTGCAGACGACACAACAGTAGTAGGCTTGATTACCAACAACGATGAGACAGCCTACAGGGAGGAGGTGAGGGCCCTGGTGGAGGGGTGTCAGGAAAATAACCTCTCCCTCAACGTCAACAAAATGAAGGGGCTGATCGTGGACTTCAGGAAACAGCAGAGGGAGCACGCCCTCATCCATGTCGACAGGGACGCAGTGGAGAAGGTGAAAAGCTTCAAGTTCCTCTGTGTATATATCACTGACAATCTGAAATGGTCCACCCACACAGACAGTGTGGTGAAGAAGGCGCAACTACACCTCTTCAACCTCAGGAGGCTGAAAAAAAATTGGCTTGGCCCCTAAGACCCTCACAAACGTTTACAGATGCACCAATGAGAGCATCCTGTTGGGCTGTATCACCGCCTGGTACAGCAACTGCACCGCCCGCAACCACATGGATCTCCAGAGGGTGGTGCGATCTGCCCAGCGCATCACCAGGGGCACACTGCCTGCCCTCCAGGACACCTACAGCAACCGATGTCACAGGAAGGCCATAAAGATCATCAAGGACATCATCCACCCGAGCCACGGCATGTTCACCCCGCTATCAACCAGAAGGCGAGGTCAGTACAGGTGCATCAAAGCTGGGATCGAGAGACTGAAAAACAGCTTCTATCTCAAGGCCATCAGACTGTTAAATAGCCATCACTAGCCGGCCTCCACCCAGTACCCCACCTTGAACTTAGTCACTGTCACTAGCCAGCTACCACCCGGTCACTTAACCCTGCTCCTTAGAGGCTGATGCCCTATATACATAGACATGGAACACTGGACACTTTAATAATGTTTACATACTGTTTAACTCACTTCATATGTACTGTATATACTCTATTCTAATCAATGCCATCCTATTAAACTATTGCTGTACTGTATACTATTCTATCCTACGTATTGTACAGATATACTAACTATTCTATCCACGTACTTTCCATTTCTATACATCCATTCACATCTATCTATCTATCTATCTATCTATCTATCTATCTATCTATCTATCTATCTATCTATCTATCTATCTATCTATCTATCTATCTATCTATCTATCTATCTATCTATCTATCTATCTATCTATCTATCTACTGTATATTTATACTCTGGACTCCGACATTGCTCGTCCTAATATTTATATATTTCTTAATTCCATTATTTTATTTTTTAGATTTGTGAGTATTGTCGTGAATTGTTAGATATTACTGCACTGTTGGAGCTAGGAACACAAGCATTTCGCTACACCCGCAATAACATCTGATAAATATGTGTATGTGACCAATAGAATGTGATTTGATTTGAAACCACCTACGAAATGTGAAATGTGGCTTGAAATATCCGATTCCATGTGCTTTTTGGCTGTTCAGACTGCAGGAAAAAGAACAGATTCGAATCAGATATGCAAAAAAAGGGGTATTTGAGTCACTTCAAACTGCCAGTGTGAACAAGGCTTTAGAAAGAAACAGAGGAGAGAGAACGCGAAGGTGAACATCTGACTATCCCAGTTACGGGACGTGCCTTGTTATTTTGACAGTTTAACACTCCTTCTCCCTTAGTCCCTTGAGGGTCTGGTCCACTGCAGCAGATAAAAGCAGCTAGTATTTCACTATATGATTACATACAGTATTTGACCAGAAAGAGCTGGAAATAGGACAGCCTATTGGATTTCCCATTCAGGGTAATGTGATTGGGGGAGTGTTGTGGGGGGTTTCCAGACATCTGGCACAGGGGAGATGTCATCCATGTTTCTGCATTAGCAGCCTGAATGGTTTATTGAGACATCTTCGCCACTGTACTGCAGGTGAGCGCCAGCCGCCTGGCCACTGCCGTCCTGAGGGGTGTGTGTGTGAGCATTCCCAGTCAGAACATCTCTATGTGCTTTAACAAGATAGAGAAAGATAAAGAAAGAGAGAGAGAGAGAGCGAGAGAGAGAGAGAGAGAGAGCGAGAGAGAGAGAGAGAGAGCGAGAGAGAGAGAGAGACAGCGCACAGGGTTTTGGGACAGAGGGGGATGTGGCAGGCTGGCATCACACGAGGGGAAAGTCAAACAAATTAGGAGTGAGGGGAGCAGCGACCCAGCTGCAGCACACGCCTAATGGGGGATAGTACTGTGTGTGTGTGTGTTAGAGCAGGGTTGGAGAGTAACTGATTACTGTACATGTAATCGTTTGCATGTAATCTGATTACAAAAAACGTGACTGTAATCATTACACAACAAAAACATATTGTAATCGGATTACAGATACTTTTGAAAAACTAGATGATTACTTCTTGGATTAATTTTGAATTCAGAAAGGATGTTTGTGGAAAAATATGAATTGACACCTTTCTGTTTTCTCAATGACATTCAATTCAGCTTTTAAAAAAGGTGAAAGTTAAATAAGTGAGTCTGACCACAAGTCAGACACCACTATGATGACACACCAAATGCATTTGATGGATCCTTTTTGTTTTCTTATAATCCACTTAAGGGGATAGTAACCTAAAAGTAACTGGAAGTAATCAGTTACTGATTAACATTTTTGACAGGTAACCAGTAACTGATTACATTTAAAAAGCCTACCCAACCCTCTGTGTGTGTGTGTGTGTGTGTGTGTGTGTGTGTGTGTGTGTGTGTGTGTGTGTGTGTGTGTGTGTGTGTGTTTGTGTGTGTCTGTGTCAGTGTGTGTGTGTGTGTGTGTGTGTGTGTGTGTGTGTGTGTGTGTGTGTGTGTGTGTGTGTGTGTGTGTGTGTGTGTGTGTGTGTGTGTGTGTGTGCACGCATGTATTTAGAGTCATCCAAGAAATACAGATCTGATATAACCTAAACACACACACAAATACACACACCACAAGGTTTTTAATAAGAAGTGACCTCACACAGAAAGGCTTACTTAGCCATCCCACACACACACACACACACACACACACACACACACACACACACACACACACACACACACACACACACACACACACACACACACACACACACACACACACACACACACACACACACACACACACACACACACACACACAGAACCAACCCCTCTGCCCCCACAAGACACACACACACACAACCCCTGACATAAATCGTGCTACTCATCTACTATTCTCTCTCTCCTTCATTTCTGTCTTGCAGCTGCAGAAGGGAATGTATTTTTCACTCTGACTCCTATCTACCCCCTCTTTCCTCCCCCTTTCTTCCACAAACCTGGGGTTGTTTTGAGTGTTCCAGTCCCAGACCCATCATATCCAGTACTACTTCTACTATGCAACCAGAGACATTCTCTAACAGGCCTCTATGGAACCAATAAGCCTGGGGAACTAGCATTCCTCTCCAGCTGATGGAGCTAATAGGCATTTAAGCATGTTCGAAAAGCATGTTGAATGCAGAACAATTCACACACCCACGCAAGCACACACACGCGCAAGCACAAGCCCACACACTCACACACACGCGCGCACACACACTAGGCTGGACAATAGAACAAGTTAAAATTCATCCAAGGCTGAAAAATGGCAAAAGAACATTGACTAAGCTGGAACACTAGCACGAGCCCATAGCAAATTAATGGAATTGAACGTTCGCAGAGCCTGTTTTGACTGGAGTGATGCTTAGAATTCCATTTCTCCTAAATGGCACACAAAAAAATGTATCCCTTTTTATTTTACCACTACAATCTGTTCATCGGACAACACTGGAAAACATACCCTCCATAGGAAAACAATGGGGGGAGCTCAGCGTTCCAAGGGAAACAAGTATTTTGGGGCTAGCATTTGATGACAACCGAGCTCGCTGCCCAGACTTAAATAATTAGAAAGAGGATATTCTCATGATTAAAATGGCGTCTGACTTGAAAAAAATCTAAATATACACATTGCGAGATATTTTGCGAAATAGACAGACATGCCTATATTTCCCCTATAGGAAACAATGGGACGACCTCAGAGTCCCATGAGTCATTTTTTGTTGTTGTTTACATTTTAACAGTAAACAACGTGAGCAGGTTTCATTGCCAACAAGAGCGAAGCAGGCATTGTGACGTTGAACAATAAGCTGGGAATAGAACGTTCGGAAGGCGAGTTGGTGCCACGGTGCTCTATAGAACTAATAGGAGCTGGCAGGGTTAAAAATGCACTAAAATAAGGCCTGTTTTTTCGTGATTACTTCAAAAAGACGGCAAGCAGCTGGGAAATATGTTGATATTATGAAACTGGGCTCCGCGGCAGATGCAATGAAGTAGTTTTTATCTGAAAAAAGCATTGTTAAAAATTTCATGTGTCCAGCCTACACACACACACATGCACACACACACTGCTTTGGGTTACGCAGGGAGATGCAGCTGCACAGATTCTCTCATTACTGTAGCCATCCCATAAAAGGCATGGGAGCTAGCAGCTAGCAAGCCCTGTGAACGTAACTTATCACAGATACCTGCTGTAGGGAGAGACCACCCAGAGCCCAGCTAGACCGACTCAGACAGGCACAGAACAGACATGAGCCTCTATGGAGCAGAGAAATAGACGAATGCTGAAGGGAGATAGTGACACAACTGGACTGAGGGCTGAGTTGAGGATGGAGAGAGACATTGCGAGAGAAAGAAAGAAAGAAAGAAAGAAAGAAAGAAAGAAAGAAAGAAAGAAAGAAAGAAAGAAAGAAAGAAAGAAAGAAAGAAAGAAAGAAAGAAAGAGAGAGAGAGAGAGAGAGAGAGAGAGAGAGAGACGAGGAATAATGATACCACGAAAAGGATGGGATGGGCTGAGTCACTGTCCACTCCTCGGTCCTTGTTGATAAACATACTAATAAAAACACAACCTTCAGGGTGTGTGTGTGCATGTGCGTGCATGTGTGTGTGTGTGTTAGCAGAGCTGGACAGCGGGGATGGCAGGTCCCCTGGTCTCTGGCCTCCTCTCTCTTTCAGACAGAAAGAGACAGAGACAGCTCACTCCCAAGGGAGCAGGATTTGGCAACAATCAAATGGAATGTGACAGACGGAGCACACAGTTATCGATTGCACTCCAGCTAGCATCACAGCTCTCTCTCTCTCTCTGTTCTTCTCTCAGATAGTACCTACCTACAGCTGTCTTCTCTCCTCTTTGAATTGCACCTACATATCTCCTCTCCTCACACACACCCTCTTCCCTTTTAAATGCTAGCTCCATTTATCTTCTCCCTCCTCCCACATACACACACACAGCTCTGCAGCCAAATAAATGATGTCAAGCTCGGGAAGACATCTATTCCATAATGCCCAGTGATGTAAGACATACAGGCCGGGTCTCTGGTGGTTAGAACCACAGTACAAGTCCTGTTTCCCTGTAGGCATGGACCATAGCACTTGTACCAACGGTGGGTCCCATGGGAGGATGATGGGAACAGAGAGGGGTGGAGAGTGATAGAGGAAGGGAGGTGTGTGGGAGCAAGAAAGACAAATAAATGAAAGAGAAAGGAGAGAAGGTATCTCGTCATTTAATTGGGTAGAATTGTATGCTGATTTAGCTACATTATTGCTAGTCAAGGCAATGAAGGATAATCACCTTTAAATAAATTGAAAGGAAAGGAAAGGTAAGTGAGTATGTGTATGTCTCTTGCTCATAGACAGAGACATGGTGCCAGGAAACTATGTGCCTTCCGTGTGTGTGTGTGTGTGTGTGTGTGTGTGTGTGTGTGTGTGTGTGTGTGTGTGTGTGTGTGTGTGTGTGTGTGTGTGTGTGTGTGTGTGTGTGTGTGTGTATGTGTGTGTGTGTGTGCGTGCGTGATAGAGTGTGTGTGTGTGTGTGTGTGTGTGTGTGTGTGTGTGTGTGTGTGTGTGTGTGTGTGTGTGTGTGTGTGTGTGTGTGTGTGTGTGTGTGTGTGTGCGTGTGTGCGTGCGTGCGTGATAGTGTGTGTGTGTGTGTGTGTGTTTGTGTGTATTCATGTCCTCTGGTACAATGTGATTCACAAACATGTTCTCCACTCTGCTCTGCTACTCTACAGGCCAGGTTATTTATGCCTGTGTTAGACTAGGGGAGACACAACACTGTCACACACACACAAGACAGAATCTGCTAAGAAATACTCATACATATATAGTACAGATGGCCCCTTAGTGGAATATAATTAATATATGAATTCATAAAACATTTTGTTCAACCCTTAACCCTTAAGACATCAAATATACAAACATGCAACCCTCTTAGTAGACACACATATAAATCAGAAATGTGTCACCTTCCCAAATGATATACGCATACAAAACAATCTCAGAATGGCAACACACTCACACACACACACACACACACACACACACACACACACACACACACACACACACACACACACACACACACACACACACACACACACACACACACACACACACACACACACACACACACACACACACACACACACATACACATAACAGTCACACAACGCTTAGCAATAGCAGGCAAGCCTACAGGAATGTTTATACAATGTCAGTGAAACCATCACACAAGCTGAAACAAAACGCCTTTCCTTCTCCAAAGTTCATGCTGGCTACATAAATAAATATGAGCCTGTGCACAGTGTACACACTTACAAAAAGTGATGTATTCTTTGATATTATTCAATTACACAAATGAAAAGAGCGATTTAGCCACGGACGGTTCATTTTTCCTATGGGGAAATTACATATGTTTCCAAACACGCAGGGCAGGTAGGCAGGCTCTCTCCCAGTCTCAACACAGAGGCTGGGGCTGAACTAATTCACAAAACAAAGTTAAGCTATACACCAAGGGACTCCAATTACATTCAGCAGTGGGCCGATTTTTTCTTGAATGGATGGTCGGTGGACTGGAACATAGTTATAAATAATTTGTACACTGCAAATTGACCGCAAGAATCCCAAACAGATATAGTATTTGACAAAAACAGAATAATTTCAAACCTTGTTTACATTGGGATACGATCACATATCCCTCTTTATTTATGCATGAGAATACTTACAAACAGATTTCCTAAATAAAAATAACTTTGAGCACATTTCCTGGTGATTTTACAGTCTTTTATGTCTAAGAGCGAAATATATATACTGAACAAAAATATAAACGCAACATGCAACAATTTCAAAGATTTTACTGAGTTACAGTTAATATAAATTAATTAGGAACTAATCTATGGATTTCACATGACTGGGAATACAGATATGCATCTGTTGGTCACAGATACCTTAAAAAAAGGTAGGGGCATGGATTAGAAAAACATTCAGTATCTGGTGTGACCACCATTTGCCTCATGCAGCGAAACACATCTTCGCATAGAGTAGATCAGGCTGTTAATTGTGGCCTGTGGAATGATGTCCCACTCCTCTTCAATGGCTGTGCGAAGTTGCTGGATATTGGCGGGAACTGGAACATGCTGAGCATTCCAAACATGCTCAATGGGTGACAAGTCTGGTGAGTATGCAGGCCATGGAAGAACAGGGACATTTTCAGCTTCCAGGAATGTATACAGATCCTTGCAACATGGGGCCATGCACTATCATGTTGAAACATGAGGTGATGGAGGCGGATTAATGGCACGACAATGGGCTTCAGGATCTCGTCACGGTATCTCTGTGCATTCAAATTGCCATCGAAAAAAATGCAATTGTGGTTGTTGTCCGTAGCTCATGTCTGCCCATACCATAACCCCACCGCCACCATGGAGCACTCTGTTGACAACGTTGACATCAGCAAACCACTCGCCCACATGACACGATGCACGTACGTGGTCTGTGGTTGTGAGACCAAATGGACGTACTGCCAAATTCTCTAAAACTACTTTGGAGGCGGCTAATGGTAGAGAAATTAATATTAAATGATCTGGCTCTGGTGGACATTCCTTCAGTCAACATTCCAATTGCACGCTCCCTCAAAACTTGAGACATCTGTGGCACTGTGTTGTGTGACAAAACATTTACGGTGGCCTTTTATTGTCCCCAGCACAAGGTGCACCTGTGTAATGATCATGCTGTTTAGTCAGCTTCTTGATATGCCACACCTGTCAAGTGGATGGATTATCTTGGTAAAACAGAAATGCTCACTAACATGAATGTAAAACATATGTAAAACATAAAACATAACACAAATATGTGAGAAATAAGCTTTTTGTGTCTATGGAACCTACTCAGATCTTTTATTTCAGCTCATGAGACATGGGACCAACACTTTACATGTTGCGTTTATATCTTTGTTCAGTGTATATGTATTTTTGCTCCGAAAATTTGGGGGGCAAAATAAAATCACCTGCAGGCCAAATTTGGCCCACGGGCCACCTATTGGGGAACCCTGCTATACAATGTAGTTTTACTATAACTAGGACCATGTGAACTTATAGTATATTTAAGCAATAAGGCACGAGTTGGTGTGGTATATGGCCAATATACCACAGCTAAGGGCTGTTCTTATGCACGATGCAAGGCGGATTACCTGGATACAGCCCTTAGCTGTGGTATATTGGCCATATACCATAAACCCCCGAGATGCCTTATTGCTATTGTAAACTGGTTACCAACGTAATTAGAGCAGTAAAAATAAATGTTTTGTCATACCCGTGGTATACGGTCTGATAAACCACAGCTCTCAGCCAATCAGCATTCAGGGTTTGAACCACCCAGTTTATAAAAGTTATTATGGTCAGGTCACACGGTCAGGGCAAACCAGCTTCCCCTGATTCATCTTAGAGAGCTTGGCATAACTTTGCCATCTCATTCACAGCTCCTCCTGCTAAAGTTAGTACATTAAAGTTAAACTATTCTGTCAGCAGTTGACTGCCTGGTGGATGAACATTCATCCTGATTATCCAGTGCAGAGCTGAGGGAAGGATGGATGGAGGAGTTAGAGATAGAGACGGGTAGAAACAGTTGACTAATCGTTCTCTGACTGCGGCAGGGATTATCTATAGGGCTCTCCCAGGCTGGCCCCAAAATCCATATGAATAAAGACAGAACACCACTCCATCTATTAACATAAATAGAGGTCAGAGGTCAATAGAACTCCATAACTGCTGCACCTCTCCAGAAACGTTGCCTCTCAGCGCCATGAACGAAAGAAGAAGAAAAAGGAAGAAAGGGCCTGAAGTGCAGCAATCCTCCCATGTAAGGTATGTGATAATGTATTCTGCCTTTGAAAGTGAGGATGTCAAAGAAAACTTTCAGAGAGAGAAAAAAGGAGGAGAAAGTAAGTTGAACATGTCAGTGTGGAGATTAGGGGGATAATCCCAGAGGGGATAGAGCAGCGCTGACTCGACGAAAGGTGCATTTTTGCTAGTTAGAGAGAAAGTGAGTGAGAGAGAGAGAGAGAGAGAGAGAAAGAGAGAGAGAGAGAAAGAGAGAAAGAGAGAGAGAAAGACATAGCACAATTTTGGCTGCCAGTACCAGTGTTCTGGGTGTGTCGAGGTGTGTTAGCGAGGATGATGCTAGCGCTAACCTAGCCCCAGCATCAACAACAACAGTAGTGCCGCAGTGCTGGTCCCTGTGCCAGGCTTGGCTAATCTAATATCCTCTTATTTTCATACTGTTGTTTACAGTGTCATTGGGACAGCAGCAGGGCTCTAGGGCGCTGTGTGTGTGTGTGTGTGTGTGTGTGTGTGTGTGTGTGTGTGTGTGTGTGTGTGTGTGTGTGTGTGTGTGTGTGTGTGTGTGTGTGTGTGTGTGTGTGTGTGTGTGTGTGTGTGTGTGTGTGTGTGTGTGTGTGTGTGTGTGTGTGTGTTTGTGCGGTTTTGGACCTCTCTGACCTAGAGTGGACCAGACCTGAACTGAGTCCATCACTGTCTGTGAGAACAGTAAGCCAGTGCAGCTCAGACACCAACGCCTCAGGGACTGAAGACTACAGCTCTGGACTGCAGCATATTCATTACAGCTTTGATTAGACACAAGTCATCTAGTGACATGATCACCAGTGAGTTTAGACAGGGGTTGTTTGAGTATCACTAACACTATAGCTCTGATGCCTATTAGGGCTGGGGGAGAGTCTTTGGTACAGCATCGTCTCTCTCTCTTAGTCTCTCCACTTTCTCTCTCTCTCTCTTTCTCTCTCTCTTAATTCCCCTTACCCTGCTTCTTTCCTCTTCTCCCCTCCAGTGTAACTAACTGTCTGTTGTTATTAGTGGAGAAGCAGATAGATGATAAGAGGCTGTTCCTTCCCATCCTGGTAGCAGTACTGTCTGCTCCACTGTGGTGTTGCCCTGTGGTCATCCTTACTGACACACCCTTTACTGGGACTATTCTCACTTCTCTATCTACCTCCACTTAGCAACAGCATCCCAACCATCAAAACCCTCTCTCTCTCTCTATCTACTGTATCTCCCTGATTCGCTCCATGATTGTGTGAGGCCAGGGGATATAGGCTATAAAAGATGATAAATGTTTGCTGCCATGGAAAGTTCATTCTGATGCAGAGAAGGAGGGAGAGGATGGAGAGGAAGCGACGGAGAGGAGTAGAGATAGTGAGTTATGGGGAGATGGAGAGAGAAGGGAGAGGAGGAGGGAGATAGAGAGAGGAGGGAGAGAAAGGCAGGGGGAGGAGAGTTGGAGAGAAGATGGATGGAGATAGGAGGGAGGAATTGCAGGGGAAGGAATGCGAGATGGAGAGATGAGGGGGTTGTAGCTTAAGATTTTCACTGCAGTAAAACACACTCCCTCCCAGTTATACACCCCAGAGGATGCATTAGCACTGCAGCTTGACACCCCAAGCCCAGCCAATCACAAGTCAGGTAAAACACAGCCAATAAGCAATCAGCTCCAAACTCAGCTACAAGCTCAAAACAACACAGTTCACCCAAAACAAACTCAATCAGCACAAGCCATCCAAAACCAGCCATTCACGGTGCACAAACATCAACCAAGCCTGCTTTTACTCCCCTAGCAAGAGTTTATCCAGTTTGAGGACAAAACAATAAACCACTTAACATCCATTCTAATTAGGGGTTACAGCTGGGTAGGGCTGGGTGGTATACGTATTTTAATTTATACCGGTCAATATATATACACATATATATTGATGCACGGACCGGTTTGGGTTTTTATGTTACCTTCAATAATGGTATTTGAATGTTTGGTTTGTTATGTGATATGCCGTGTGTAACGTCCATTTTTAATGTTTACACCGCTACTTGAGTCATCCCTCTCCGCTCTCTCGCTCTCTCTCCATGTCACTTTCCTCACAGACCTAGCTCCGCCCCGTCACTCAATGAGCTCATTTGTTTTTGCTTGACCACGAGAGCACATGCAACAATGTTGATGACAACGATGTTGTTTCCACTTTGCTTCTTAATATAAATCCATAAGTGTTCTATAATTACACTATTAGTTTGCGTTTCTTACATCTGCAAACAGCTAGTTTGTCTTTTCTTAGCAAGTTTGAGCTAAATTGTGTTAGCCGCTAATGCTAATCGCTAGTTAGCTGGCTATCGTCCCTATTGCCTCTGATCTGGAAGACTCACTAAACACATGATTTGTGTTGGGGTGTGCCCCTGGCTATCCGTAAAGAAAAAAAAAAAAAGAAAATGGTGCCATCTGGTTTACTTAATATAAGGAATTTGAAATGATTTACACTTTTACATACAGAAAACATAAAATACCGTCAAATACTGTCATACTGTCAAAAATGTGAAAAATATAGCTAGGGCATGCACTTCTCTGTTACTAACACTCCCTGGAGACTTGACAGCAGTCTCTGGGAGGAGCTATAGGAGGACAGGCTTATTGTAATGGCTGAAATGAAATTAATGGAACAGATCAAACATGTGGTTTCCATATGCTTGATGTGTTTGATACCGTTCCATTCATTCCATTACAGCCATTAATGAGCCCGTCCTCCTATAGCTCCTCCCACCAGCCTCCGCTGATCTGTACAGACTGAGAGCCATAAAGACAGCCTCCTCTATCCATCCTTTCCTCTATCCCTCCATCTGTCCACCTGTCCCTGTACCTCAGCCCCAGGTACACAGCACACAGTCATAAAGCTCACTGGGGGAGGTGAGATTGCTAGAGGAGGCCACTTTACACAGCACACAGCTCTCCTATATAGGCCATCTCTCTCACCTGCCTGCTTTTTAACAGGTGCTGAGCAAACAATCACTTCCACCCAGGGCAGCCGAAACTACTGAGCAGCACTAATACCAACCAGACCAGCCAAGACTAGAGCACCACACACTGTTTACAGGTCAACTATAAAACATCCCTGGGCAGGGGTTGATATTAATGGTTGCCCGATTGCCCGGGCAAGTAAACTGAACAATAGGGCAGGTGGAATGTGCTTTGCGGCTGCACAATAATGGAAAACTGTCATTTAAGCAGTAATTTTAGGTATTATCAAAAGTAATAAAAAAATGCATCAGACTTTAAATGATGGTGCATTTTGGGAAAATTGATGTATTTCGAATGGTTCTGTAATTCCACCCCACAGAATACAGTACCGTACCATATCTTTGGGGCACCAAAAGCCTTTTGAACACTAGTGGGTGCATGGTATTGTTGTTTCAGATGCATTAACATATTTTGAGGTGTGACTTGTAAGAGGCTATATTTGTTGCACCCGTGAAGGAGAACGCTGTACCAATTTAAGGCTTCTAGAAGTGCAAGTGGTAAAAAACACCCCAAATATGCAATAATATACTGTCATGTGTAAACACTTTACCAAGCAGCTAACCTACTAATCCCTTGTGATTACAGTAAAATACTGTAAAAAAATAAATACAAACCCTCCCCTCAATACATTTCATTATTCATTCTTCCATTCATTCATTCCGATTACGGTAGCATTTACTTTTTTACATTATAATACTGTAAATTGTATGGTATTGTAGTGTGTGTCATTACACAGTACTTGCTTTCATACCGTATTTATATTACAGTAGGTGTACTGGTGTACTGGTGTACAGTAGGTGTATTTTACATTCCACCGAGCTGCCTGTACGCTACTGTTAAATTCAAAGTTACCCCTTTACAGTGTGCCCATACGGCCAGGTGAAATTTTGTCCTCCAAAAATTGAAATTGTCCTGAAGACAACGTTATTATGCAATGACTAGTGTTCCATTTGTACACGTGCATTAGCTGCGCACAACAAAAAGAAAACAAGCCAAGCATCACACAGTTCTTCTCCATAAATTCCCTTTCCCCTTGGTGTCTCGCTCACTCAACTACGTTCCGACCGCTCCCTACACACAGGCGGATGCCTTTAAAACACACACAGAAATAAATCCCTATAAAATGTATCTAATGGATGGGATACACGAGTCACATTCCTTGCCAAATGATGTGGATAGGGGGGTGCTCCCTCTGCTGTTTCCTGAAGTCCATGATCATCTCCTTTGTTTTGTTGACATTGAGTGAGAGGTTATTTTCCTGACACCACACTCAGAGGGCCCTGGATGTGGCATCGATATGAGTCAGAAACATTCATTCTAGTGTCAAACTGACTACAAAGTGTAAATAGGATTATTTGGGTCATAAAGTCAGTCTTGTCTAAAACAAGTAAATTAATTTGCTTGCATTTGTTTTGGTACCGGCTGCCTCTCACGGCTAAATCATCTCAAGACAAAAGTGACGTAATTAGCACGTGGAGTAATGAGTAGGATTCTGTGTATTCACATGCAAAAGTTATAGCTTTTGATAAAACGCTTTATCTGCCTTCACATATATTTTATGGAAAATAGATTATGTATGTTTCTGGACGATGCACCATGCTGCCTTGACCGAGCGGCGCAGATTACTGTTCAATTTGAGAAAGGCGGTTCTCACTCACCGATTTTTCGAACAGTGCCCCACCGCTATGCCTAATCGAATCCGCCCATTGAAGGGGCTCCGGTTTGCAACTACCAGTGGTGGTAGTATAACCAGAGATACTCGAATATAATGACCTCTCTGGTATAATTTAGCTAACGATTTTAGATAATGGCATTGTTGGTTATGTAAGTAGCTATCTTTTAATAAAGCGAGGCTAGTTAACGTTTTAGCTAACATTAGCATAGCTAGCTAGATAACTAGCTAGCTACTTTATTACAATTTAGTTAGGTTGTAGCTAGATACTGCTGGTTATGTAACGTTATCATTTGATAAAACTACCGAGGCAGGCTAGACTACTTGTCGGATTTGCAAGTTAGTTCGTAGGTCATACAAGTGTATTCTGTATTGTCTAGGGCAAAACGAAATAATTGATGTAGCTAACTCATGTCTGAGTCTGAAAAATACAGAGACCTAGGAGCAACAAACCGTAACAGCGTGACCAGCCTGAATCTAATCCAATTAATCTGTAAAGCATATAACTAGGGTTTCCACTGCCACAAAGTCAAAACTGGCTATGTCGTAGAAGTTCATGAAAACTAAAATGTGCTTTTTGGTCTTAATTTAAGGTTAGGGTTAGACACAAGGTTAGCTGTGTGGTTAAGGTTAGCTATACATTAAATGTTAAGGAGATAAATTGTAGAATTAGGTGGCCTGTATGACTTTGTGACTGCAGTAACTAGTGACGGCCTAGAATTAGCTTGACCCGAGTTACTGCCCCGATGACACGGATGGCTTCATCAACAACGGTAATGTGTGTTATGTGAAAATTTGTATAAAAAAATAACCGGTTTGATAAACTAGTAGGCTAATTACTCAGCCAAGCAGATACCTGAGTAGTCATTTAGATTGTGAATTGCATTATCAAACATCTTTGTCCTTTCTTTATAACAAAATGCATTTTACCACTATAAATGGAACAGGGAGTACACTTGAATCACGTTGGTGACATTTGACATGGTCAAAAGTCAAAACAGTTTCAAGTTTTGTCCCAATTCACCTTCATAACCTAGCCTGGTGGAACCAGCCTGATCATGATATCAGAGGTGAAATAGAAAGGTGAATGCAGCAACCAAGTTGGTTCATCCATGCTAATAATAACTACCATTGATAATGTAATTAGTGCTCTTTGTGTGTGACCAACCAGTATCTTTGATGAGGGGCCAGGAGCTGATCTACGCTGGCATGCCCATCAATGAGGCGCTGGCAATGACCTTACCTCCAGCCTGCTCACCAACAGTCATCGATGGGGAGACCAGAATTAGGTAGGTTTAGTCTGACCTGTTCAAACTGCAATACAGTGTATGTTTGTCAGATATCACCTATCCTAACTACCATTAGTAATAGAACAGTGACTACATATGTACATTTACATTTTAGTCATTTAGCAGACACTCTTATCCCAAGCCATAAGACTGCTAAACAGTTAATCAAATGGCTACCCGGACTATTCACATTGATCCCTTTTTCACGCTGTTGCTACTCACTGTTTATTATCTATGCATAGTCACTTTACCCCTACCTACGTATACATATTACCTCATTTACCTTGACTAACCTGTACCCCGCACATTGACTCGGTACTGGTATATAGTCTCGTTATTTTAATGTTATTGTGTTACGTTTTTAACTTTATTTTATTTTGTATTTATTATTTAAGCAAATATTTTCTTACTTAATAAAAAAAACTGCAATGTTGGTTAAGGACTTGTATGTAAGCATTTCACAGTAAGGTTGTATTCGGTATATGTGACAAATAACATTTGATTTGATTGGATTTGATTTGTAAAAGTCATCATTTGAAACAGGTCCTATGCCCTAGATTTAGTGTTCTTTTGCAACTTTAGTTGTGAATGATACAAACCTTAGAATGTCTTAGAAATCAAAACATACACTATGTATACAAAAGTATGTGGACGCCCCTTCAAATGATTGGATTCGGCTATTTCAGCTACATCTGTTGCTGACAGGTGTATAAAATCGAGCACACAGTCATGCGATCTCCATAGACAAACATTGGCAGTAGAATGGCCTTACTGAAGAGCTCAGTGACTTTCAACGTGGCACCGTCATGGAAGCAACGTCAGCACAAGCACTGTTTTTCGGGAGCTTCATGAAATGGGTTTCCATTGCCGAGCAGCCTAAGATCACCATGCGCAATGCCAAGCGTCGGCTTGGTTTCTCTAATGACTGCCTCGCCTGGTTCACTAACTACTTCTCAGATAGTGTGTCAAATCGGAGGGCCTGTTGTCCGGACCTCAGGCAGTCTCTATTGGGGTGCCACAGGGTTCAATTCTCAGGCCGACTCTTTTCTCTGTATATATCAATGATGTCGCTCTTGCTGCGGGTGATTCTTTGATCCACCTCTACGCAGACGACACCATTCTGAATACATCTGGCCCTTCTTTGGACACTGTGTTAACAAACCTCCAAACGAGCTTCAATGCCATACAACACTCCTTCTGTGGCCTCCAACGGCTCTTAAACGCTAGTAAAACTAAATGCATGCTCTTCAACCGATTGCTGCCCACACCCGCCCGTCTAGCATCACTACTCCGGACGGTTCTGACTTAGAATATGTGGACAACTATAAATGCCTAGGTGTCTGGCTAGACTGTACACTCTCCATCCAGACTCATATTAAGCATCTCCAATCCAAAATTAAATACTTGACTTCGGCGATGTCATTTACAAAATAGCCTCCAACACTTTACTCAGCAAATTGGATGCAGTCTATCACAGTGCCATCCGTTTTGTCACCAAAGCCCCATATACTACCCACCATTGCGACCTGTGTGCTCTCGTTGGCTGGTCCTCGCTACATATTCGTCGCCAAATCCACTGGCTCCAGGTACTCTATAAGTCTTTGCTAGGTAAAGCTCAACCTTATCTCAGCTCACTGGTCACCATAGCAACACCCACCCGTAGCACGCGCTCCAGCAGGTATATTTCATTGGTCATCCCCAAAGCCAACACCTTCTTTGGCCGCCTTTCCTTCCAGTTCTCTGCTGCCTGTGACTGGAACGAATTGCAAAAATCGCTGAAGTTGGAGACCTATATTTCCCTCACCAACTTTAAACATCTGCTATCTGAGCAGCTAACCGATCGCTGCAGCTGTACATAGTCCATCTGTAAACAGCCCACCCAATTTACCTACCTCATCCCCTTACTGTTTTTATTTATTTACTTTTCTGCCCTTTTGCACACCAGTATCTCTACTTGCACATGATCATCTGATGATTTATCACTCCAGTGTTAATCTGCTAAATAGTAATTATTCGCTCCTATGGCCTATTTATTGCCTACCTCCTCATGCCTTTTGCACACAATGTATATAGACTCATTTTTATTTTTATTTTCCTACTGTGTTATTGACTTGTTTATTGTTTACTCCATGTGTAACTCTGTGTTGTTGTCTGTTCACACTGCTATGCTTTATCTTGGCCAGGTCGCAGTTGTAAATGAGAACTTGTTCTCAACTAGCTTACCTGGTTAAATAAAGGTGAAATATATATATATTTTTTAAATGACTGGAACGAATTGCAAAAATCACTGAAGTTGGAGACTTATGTCTCCCTCACTAACTTCAAGCATCGGCTGTCAGAGCAGCTTACCGATCGCTGCAGCTGTACACAGCCCATCTCTAAATAGCCCATCCAACCACCTACCTACCTCATCCCCATATTTATTTTAGTTTTTTTCTGCTCTTTTGCACACCAGTATTTATACTTGCACATCCTCATCTGCACATCTATCACTCTAGTGTTAATTGCTAAATTGTAATTACTTCGCCACTATGGCCTATTTTTTGCCTTACCTCCTTACTTCATTTGCACACACTGTATACAGATTTTCTATTGTGTTATTGACTGTACGTTTGTTTATCCCATGTGTAACTCTGTGTTGTTGTTTTTGTCGCACTGCTTGGCTTTATCTTGGCCAGGTGGCAGTTGTAAATGAGAACTTGTTCTCAACTGACCTACCTGGTTAAATAAAGGTGAAATAAAAATAAATACATTTAAAAAATCAACATTAAAACACGTTTAAACTTTCGGTCCGGTAGAAGATTCGGTCAATGCCATTGAGGAACCGAATTTCGCTACCCCTCCCTATTGATGATGGGGACTAAAACAGTTGGGCTGCTGGAACAGTGTAATGACGATATTATATAGCACACTTGATATTTTTACATTAACATTACATTTTAAATAAAGATAACTTCATTATTATGCTTTACATACAGGATGTGATCATTGCTTTATTTTATAACTTTAACACACACTTTAATCCGTTTCAACAGACGTCTGACTGAATAAGGAAATGCCTTACATAATATGCATGCAAGTAATGTAGAAAAAGTGTGCTGACACATTCAAACAATGGGTTGAAATGAAAGGTCCATTACATTTGAACCATTTGTTTATGTAACATACCATTACATTTTTTGGTAAAACATTGCCTGAAAGCTTCATGTCAACCCCTCCTGGGTTTCTTATTAATGGTGCTGCAGGGCTTGTCATAGAGCATTAGGAATAGGCTGTTTCTGTTAAGTAGGGAAGCTATTGTGGCGTTTAATAAAAAACACTGAAGACTTTCCATAGATGCTCTTTCTGGGGAAGCTGGGGACAAAAGGTTGGACCAGAGGGCTGCTAGCTGGTGAATGGGGTTCATCTGTAGGAGAGAGTGGTGACAGTTCAGTCAAAGAGGTAGGTTGTGCCACTCTTGTTTTTAGGAAACCATACACGAAATTCATCATTTGACAAAATATTTAGTAAAAGGTCATCATTTCATGGAGTCTATGAAAAAAGAAACCACCTGGAAAAAGTGGTAAGCAAGTTACGTCCACCCCCAAAATATTTTTACCAAGTCAAATGAATTTATTGTGTTAGAGGTTTCATGATGCTTGTATCTAAACACAAGTAGTTAATTTGAATATTGTTCTATACATCAGTTGGGGTCTCTATAAGCTTCAATATGAAATCTAGCATGAAAGTGCATCCTTGTAGCTGTGTGGGATAATATAGTGAAAATGTTTGCCTTAAGTTGAGCCAATGGCCATGGGTTAAGTTGAGCCAAAGGTTGAGCCAATGGCAAGTTGAGCAAATGTAAGAGTTTTCTTCCCAGGTGTAATGCAAGACATTATTGCTGGGATATGAGGTAACAACAGGGCCTGGCCTACGTTACAAGTGTAAAAAAAAGTACGAAGTGTATGTTGGGTGATAAGCCTGTGTTAAAAGATGTTTAAAATGATTAAAAGACCATAGAATCTCTGATAGGGTTTAGAGCTTTTCTTCAGGAGAGGAAAAGCATTAAACTACAGAAGAACTCCTTCCAGCATCTATCCTCACTGCACTGTCTCTCCACACTAATATCTCTCTATACCCTGCAAATATACGCCATGCCAAATAAGAGCCCTATAGGATTTCCAGCTAAAAGCAGCAAATATACACCCTGACAAATAATAGCCCTACAGCATCTCTGGTTAAAACCTGCAAATATACACCCTGCCAAATAATAGCCCTTGGCTAAAACCTGCAGTAATATACTTAATCGGCTACCAAATAAGAGCCCTCAAGCCTTTCCGTCTCAAATCTACACTGAGGCTCCTCAGAGGAGGAACATTTCTTAAAAATAAAAATAGTGAAACATAAAAACACAGGGACAAAAATACCAGAATTCTTCCAATAGAAACTCTCGTTTGCAACTGTTAGACTAATAATTACACCCTAGATCAGCTAGATGCAGGCAAGATTGTGCAAGTTGGTATCTAATGTGTCACTGTCTATCACCTTGATTAGTCAAAATTATCTTGACCAGTGCACCTACTTTGTAAACTTTCATTCATAGGCTAGGTTGTAGCAACCTCATGATGGGTACAGGGAAAATTTGAGTATCATGTAGTAGCCTAAACCTATCGATGTTACATTGAGCTGGGTGAATGGAATATGAATGACAGTCATCCAATATGCTGTAATAGAAATAAGGTCATACTCGTGAAAAAATAAATAATCCTCCCTCATCTTAAATGGCACCAACCTCCACTGTCTGACAGATAATAGCCCCTACATAGAGAATATATACTGCACAACCAAAGGCTTCAGTCCATTAACAGAGTGTCAAGCGTTGAGTTCCTTCATCTTCATCTCTCTCCTCAGGCAAAATGGAGGGTAATTTTCCTGCTGCATCTCCTACTGCTTGCTGGCTGTGAGTGTGCTGGACTCTATAGTGAGGGGGTGTCAGTAATATTGTAGCTCCCTGCTTGTCTAGTTCATTTTCCTCTGTCAATCTGAGTATCTCCTCCACAGCTCTGCCACAGTCATTACATAAGAGCACAGCGTGTTTTCCAGTGGAACAGTTTACCCTGACAATCTCTTTCAGTCTGGTGGAAGCAGACCTAGAGACTCATGGCCTCCAAGCTAAGGCTGCTAGTCATAATACCTCCATTACAATCACACTACTTCTCACTGGCATAGAAATGTATTTTCCTATCGCTGATGAAGCTCTTAAGTAAGCATTGTGAGATGGAGAGGATCTCTGTGCTGTGTTGTGTATGTGCGTGTGTGTGTACGTGTGTGAGACAAAGTGTGTGTGTGTTTGTGTGTGTGTGTCTCTGAGTGATTAGTTCAAGAGGGAAGCAGAGACAGCATGGTTTCATAAACACTCAACACCCAGGGAATTAGCATATTAGAGGTCAACCTGAACAGAGAGGAGAGAGTGGGAGGGGGGGTGAGGAAAATAGGACTGTGTGTGTGTGTGTGTGTGTGTGTGTGTGTGTGTGTGTGTGTGTGTGTGTGTGTGTGTGTGTGTGTGTGTGTGTGTGTGTGTGTGTGTGTGTGTGTGTGTGTGTGTGTGTGTGTGTGTGTGTGTGTGTGTGTGTGTGTGTCAGTGTGTGTGAGTGAGTGTGAGTGAGTGAGTGTGTGTGAGTGTGTGTGAGTGTGAGTGTGAGTGTGAGTGTGAGTGTGAGTGTGAGTGTGAGTGTGTGTGTGTGAGTGTGTGTGTGTGAGTGTGAGTGTGAGTGTGTGTGAGTGTGTATGTATGTATGTATGTATGTATGTATGTATGTATGTATGTGTGTGTGTGTGTGTGTGTGTGTGTCCTTCTGTAATAATGCACTAGTACAGCCCAGTGTGGCTCTATCCATTGTAAGGCCAGCTGTGCTGATGGTTGGTGTCAATCACCTCTAAAACATGGCAAATATTGGTTCCAATCAAACTAATACGTCATTATATAATAATATATGAATTAACAGCTAATTCGTAACATGTTCTTTACTTCATCACTAACACATGACTTATAAAAGTTCACCTTCATACAGAGCAAAACTATATGATTCCCACTAAGGAATATCTGAGCCTAATTCTATACAATTACAAATACACACCACCTTCCCCTCCCCACTGACACCTCTCTCTAAGGAGGTAGCCAATAAAGTGATAGAGTGAAGACAATCGTCAGTGGGGCCTTCCGCCTTCTCAGGAGCTCAGTGACATGCTGCTAAAAATAAAGGCCTGAACCAGGACAACGGAAATAGGGAAGGAAAACAGGACAGCCTGGGATCCGCTGGGATTGGGAACATTGCCCCCATTAGAGCCGGAATAACGACGGGAATCATCGGCTGATGCTCATCCGACACAACGCCAGGACAGGTGCTTTTATCTGCGTGGTGTGTGTGCATTCAGGGGCAAGTATCCTTTCAAAGTTACATGAAATCCTGTACAAAAACACATGCTTAATGTTACACTAATTAATAGCCTTGTAATGAGTCATTGACACTAATACTGATATAGTTACACCCAGAGCCATGTGTTTAGAGACTTGGACCAACTTAGAATTTTTAATAATTTTCCCCATGTAATGTTAGGGCTTTTTCACATATGAAATTCGGTGCCCTGGTTCCTGGAGCGTTTGTGAGGACTCTACAGAACACGTTTTGCTTTCACAAGACCTGAAAATAGCAGTTTCAGGGTGGGATTAGCAAGACGTACATTCCACATGATGTTAGCGAGCTAGCTTGTTTACAACGAGCAGAAAAGTTCCACGTGACTTGCGCTGCTGCGTCACAATACCTGGTACTCTGGTTCTGGGTCTTGGACCCGCTACTCACGCAGGTCCAAGATTAATTTCAGCCTGGGTTCGTTTGCGTTTCACACATGCTTTATAGTGCGGAACAGGGTACCAAGCGCTCGGGATCCGGATCATAAGGGGATATATGACAACGCTCTTAATGGGACGCTAGCATGGCTGCAATATCATATCACACACACACACACACACACACACACACACACACACACACACACACACACACACACACACACACACACACACACACACACACACACACACACACACACACACACATACACACAAACACACACACACACACACACACACACACTGGAGGAAATGACTTATGGAAAGCTGTGTTGCCAAGAACAGCTAGGCAACAGTAAACAGAGCCATACACTGGCCTTACTGTGGGAAGGCCCACCCTGACATTAACACTTAATAATCGTTTATAGTGACCAGAAAGCTAGGCTACAGACAGGCTTTGTAGCTGAATCACCCATGGGGAGGAGCTGTTAATGGGGGAGAGATAGAGGGAGGAGGGCCCTCTTGGTTCTCATATCTGGAGAGATAGATGGCCTTTATCACTCCACCGCCATCATTAGCAGAGACAAAATAATCAGGAAGAAGTGGAGGAGGCAGCACTGTGGAGGAGTAACATATGTGTGTGTGTATGAGGGGTGATAAATGCCATACATTAACCATTGACCGTGTGAACATATGAACGTGTATGTGTGAACATGTATTTTTATGTTATTATTATCATCATGATTTTTGGGGGGGGGGGAGTGGGGAGACTTGTAGGTGTGACTTAAATGTGTGACCATGTGTGTACGTGTGAATGTGTGCCTTTTTTTCTACCATTCAACCAAGTTTATTTATAACAATGTGACGCCTGAATGTCTGAATAATTGAGTTCCAAACATTTGTGTTAATGGAATTCACTCCATAATATAATAGCCACTGTGTGTTGTGTTTATATACAGGCATTATAAACCCCACATTGACTGATGGAAAACGGTGCAGGGGTCCTGTTAGTACAGTGTCTATTATATTGTGGAGTGAATTTCATTAACGCAACTGTTTGGAACTTAATTAATCAGATGTTCACGCGTCGTATTGTTCAGGCGTTCACACGTACACACATTCTACAGTTCATTTATGGCATTTATCACCCTTCATATATGTGTGCATGTGTGTCTTATTGCAGGTGCTGAGCAGCCTGAGCCTGCTGTTCATCTTCACTCTGTATAATCGAGGACTATTAGGCCTATAATAGGTTCATTCTCTGGGACATAGAGGGTAGGATCCAGTCGTTCTTAAATATCAACCTATATGAACTTCACTCCATTTAATTCACAACACATTCATTCATTATTCCTTATACCATGGCATTGTTGAACGCTCCTTTACTGATTGGCTTGAAGGGCATTATTTTCCTATAACGCACAGTATATTTGCATGGTAGAATTCAATGGCAAATTTGTACATGTTTTGTTTGAGGTGCTTTTGAAAGCAGAAGTCAAATAAAAAACAGTATTGGTATTGTTGAATTTGATTTTCATAATAGCAAGCTAGGACTGATGGTTTGTTAAGCTAAACTAGAAAGTATGTGTGTTTGGTTACCACGGCAACTACTGTAGCTATCTAGTAAACTTGCTAGCTACTTCAGTGGATGTTGAACACATTTCTACTGGCAAATGAACACATTTCAAATTATAGCCATGGTACTGTATAAAAGGGATAATCAGCTTGAGGCTCTATGTGCTTTCTGGAAAATAATGTAACTCTGTGGAAAGTCATTTCCACTCCGCCAGCGCGTCGTGGAACACACCTTCCACATCGTTCATTATTTTCCATAGAACTTTAGCCCCTCGATGATTAATCCTTGCATATCCAACTGAGAGGCTAATACCCATTGACCATATACACGCATCAAAGACCTAAAATATTTCATACAGTATGGCACGTTCTCTCTGAAATGTATTCTCCTTAGTGCATTATATTGCACTGAGCGAATAAGAGAGATGGAGGGAGAGAGAAATAGAGAAAAAGAGGGAGAAGCAGAGAGGGAGAGCGTGCGAGAAAAAAGAGAAAGAGAGAGTGATGGTGTGTCCAGGCCCTAGCCAGTGTACTGTTCTATTACTCAAGATGGAGCAGCACTACAGGAGAAATGCCTAATCAATAAGAGGAAAACAATTCCCAATCCCTGTACCCCTCCACTCTGTCTCCACAATATCACACACACACACACACACATACACACACACACCCTGACCCCTGTGCCTTCCGTTCCCTTTTTAATCTATGGGAATGGAAAATTTCCTTTGGGAGTTTTACAGTCAGCACGCCGTTCCACGGAAGGGTTTTAGAATGCAACAGCAGTAGCCTCCTCCTCCTTCTCTCTCCTCCTCCATACTCCCTATTGCCCGTCTGCTCTTCAATCTGATCTAGTTAACTCCTGTGGTGGAAGCCCTGCTTGGCAGAGCCCCGGTGCTTTGTCATATTTCACCCCCCTGTAAAAACCTGCTCCCCCCACCCCCCCACCACAACGGCAACCAGAGGCTGAGTGCTAAAATGGATGACTAATGTAATGATGCGGCCAGGGTTCTCCAGACTTTTCATTATCAAAATAAATAAATACAGCAGGGGTTCCCAACCTTTTTTCCTCAGGGACCCTTTTTCACATTGGAAAAATGTCACCCCTCCTTCCCCTTTTTAAACAATTGTTTATTGAGATTGCCTATGTTAAATACAACATTGGCTTGATTTTGTTTCATTTGAGGGACCTATGAAAATGCTGTTGTTTTGAAGCTCATTTCCTGCAATTCTACATAGTTTAACAAGGCTCATGACTATTTAATATTAATTATTATTATTATTATGGTAATCCTAATAATAATAATAACGAATAAGGAAAAAAAAGTATTGACCCGATTTCCCCAAATTCCACAACCAAATAATTGTTTTATTATGTTAATTTATATGAACCCTCAATTTAATCTGACATATTCTCTTTTACAGAAAGTGATTTGATCAATTGATGGTGACAGAGTCACACATTGTATAAGATTACTTCCCAAGAAAAGTTCAATTTCTTTGACTCCTCGACTTTAGAAGGCCATAGCTCTGCTTCTGAATGTCATAGACACAAGCCAAAGATATTCCCATGTGGATCAGAGTTGCGTCTTACTGCTTGTTTCCAGACTAAAGTGTTGCGGATTTATGGGTCCTTTTAGATCGGCATGAACAATGGAAAGATATCACTGGTGATATTTGAATATCTCCGTTTGCGTGTTTGGTTTGTGTGTGTGCCCCTTAGGTTGGGAACCCCTGCTGTACAGCAGCAAGACAGCTATCTTGCCCCAGTCCTGGCTGGTCCAGTGGACATTTTGCTCCAGATAATTGCTTAATTCTCTCACTAAGTTGACATGAGTCTTAAAATAGAGTTGTTCTGGAAACAACCCGCATGCTTATGTTCTATCACTCTTAGATAACAACACAAAGTGTCACACAACAGTCGAGCCAATGGAAAAATGAAAAAAATTATAATTCCGCTTTGCAGAGATGCGTGCTATAAGCTATGTCTGTCCATGTGTTCCACGGATGATATTAGAATATCTCTGTTTGCGTATGTATTTGGTGTATGTGCGTGTGTATACGTGTGTACGCGTACATATATACGTGACGTGTGTACGTGCTGTGTGTCTGTGTGCATGTATTTTACGAGCACCCTTTGTGACTGGGGTTATTGTGAAACTGAATGATGTCCTCATTCCTTCTGTTTAAAACCCATAAATCACCAGCACACATTGGAAGTGGAGATGGTAAAATAAATAGGCAAGGAGCAAATAGCTCTAACAAGACAATAGGTGCTTGATCAAAGTCCGAGAAGCAACCAAAATATCACCCTGAGCAATGCATGCTATCATAAAAACACAGTAATAGCTTATTTTATACTTTATTTAACTAGGCAAGTCAGTTAAGAATAAATTCTTATTTACAATGACGGCCTACTCCAGCCAAACCCTGACAACGCTGGGCCAATTGTGCACCGCCCAATGGGACTCCCAGTCACAGCTGGATGTGATATAGCCTGGATTTGAACCAGGTACTATAGTGATGCCACTTGCACTGAGATGCAGGGCCTTAGACCGCTGCGACACTCGGGAGCTGAGTTGTGTGCCATTTATGCTAATGTTAATGATCAGATCTCCAGTTAGCAACCAAGCAGCAAAATGAAATCAGTGAGATGAATTTCCCCTAGGACTGCAACCAGCAGGGACAGAAGAGGGAAAGGCCCATGGGGACACCACCACCACTGGACCCAGGTTAGCCCAGCTGCTGACTGGTCCTGGATCAGCCCACTCAACTGTTTGTCTCTAAGTCCTACAGAGTAGAACAACAAAAAGCAAGTCTCCAATCAGGCAAACAATAGGACACACACACACACACACACACACACACACACACACACACACACACACACACACACACACACACACACACACACACACACACACACACACACACACACACACACACACACACACACACACACACATAAACAATAATGTAATTTGCAGTTTCTCAAATCCTAATTATGCTAGGGGCCAAGTTCAACACAGAAAAATGGGAGGAATTATTTCAAAAACTATATAATCATAGAACTAATTGCATGCTCCATGTCCACACACACTTTCCCTCATTCTCTTCACAGCTCTCTCTTTCTTTCTCCCTCTCTCAGTGAAGCAATGGAAAGCAGTGATCACCCCCCTCTCTCTGTAATTCCCTCCCCTACAATGTTATAGTCCTGGTGTGCACGTTAGCTCATGAATTTAGATGAGGGAACGCAAGCAGGCACCAGGCTCTGCACCAGTCCTAAATAAGACTAACCCAGAGAGAGAGCAGGGCCCACAACACACACACACACTGCATGATGGGATACACTGCCCAGTCAGGGGATGAGAGCCACAGGCAGACAGTCACGCACACTTCCTCCTCTGCTCTCTACCCCTCTTCATTTCTTCTTCATTTGTGCTGTAGGCATATTCTTACTGTGACTTTCACCCTGATATAGGCTACTAGATAGCTACTTCCCACTCCGGTTGCTGGACAGTAGTGCTTGTCGCCGGTTTACTATCTACTCGTAGTGCAGCCCGATCAGCCACGCAAAACGCTCTTGAGTAGCAACAAATCTGCCCAATTAGCTGATTTGCTTTCCACACACCCACTCCTTTCGACACACTCACTTACTCGCCCATACTCCGGTCGCCATATTGGGCTGCAGCTACCCATACTTGGTCAAAATTAATACATTTAAAGATGCACTATGCAGAAATCGCTTCGCCATTTCCTGGTTGCTAAAATTCTAATAGTTTGGCAAATTTCAGTTTATGTGACAAAACAAGGAAGTATAGTGTAGAGAATCATTGTAGCCGTATCTTTACCACAACAAACCGATGCTGGCACTAAGGCCGCACTAAATGAGCTGTATAAGGCCATAAGCAAACAGGAAAACGCTCATCCAGAGGCGGCGCTCCTAGTGGCCGGGGACTTTAATGCAGGGAAATTTAAATCCGTTTTACCTCATTTCTACCAGCATGTTAAATGTGCAACCAGAGGAGAAAAAAACTCGAGACCACCTTTACTCCACACACAGAGACGTGTAATTCACTGTATCAGTGTATTCTCTGTAATCCTCTTCCACCATAGTCCCTGTGCCCAAGAACACTAAGGTAACCTGCCTAAATGACTACCGACCCGTAGCACTCACATCTGTAGCCATGAAGTGCTTTGAAAAGCTGGTCATAGCTCACATCAACACCATTATCCCAGAAACCCTAGACCCAGTCCAATTTGCATACCGCACCAACAGATCAACAAATGATGCAATCTCTATTGCACTCCACACTGCCCTTTCCCACCTGGACAAAAGGAACACCTACGTGAGAATGCTATTCATTGACTACAGCTCAGCGTTCAACAACATAGTGCCCTCAAAGCTCATCACTACGCTAAGGACCCTGGAACTAAACTCCTCCCTCTGCATCTGGATCCTCGACTTCCTGATGGGCCACCCCCAGGTGGTAAGGGTAGGTAACAACATATCTGCCACGCTGATCCTCAACACGGGGTCCCTCGGGGGTGCGTGCTCAGTCCCCTCCTGTACTCCCTGTTCACCCATGACTGCCACCCTAGTCATAGACTGTTCTCTCTGCTACCGCACGGCAAGTGGTACCGGAGTGCCAAGTCTAGGTCCAAAAGGCTTCTTAACAGCTTCTACCCCCAAGCCATAAGACTCATGAACAGCTAATCAAATGGCTACCCAGACTATTTGCTTTGCCCCCTCTTCTTTTACGCTGCTGCTACTCTCTGTTCTTTTCTATGCATAGTCACTTTAATAACTCGACCTACATGTACATATTACCTCAATTACCTTGACTAACCGGTGACCCCGCACATTGACTCTGTACCGGTACACCCTGTATATAGCCTCGCTACTGTTATTTTAATGCTGCTCTTTAATTATTTGTTATTTTATTTGTATTGAATTTTTTTACTTATCTATTATTACTTAACATTTATTTTTCTTAAAACTGCATGGTTGCTTAAGGGCTTGTAAGTAAGCATTTGACAAATAAAATTGGATTTAATTTAATTTGACAATCTAAACCACTGTGAAATATATTTTCCATAACCAAAATATTGTAGTTTCGGCTGTTTGAAGCTGGTGTATAAAACCCCAAATAAAATATGCTAAAACGAAACTTAAAAACATAGGAATAGCGTATATAGAACATATATATATTGCTTTTCTTACACTTGCTTTCAATGAGAATGACAGATCTATACAGATCTACATTTCGATGCAAATTTTGTCAGGTCGCCCAAAAAGTTAGATATTGCAGCTTTAAAAAGCCATCATGCTTACTGCACAAATTACTAAACAGATACTGTATTCGTGCTGAACAGCTACTGTAACATTTTAAACATTCTCCGGTCTAGCTGAACAAAGCTGTGGAGCCTAGCATCCCCGCTAGCTAAAGGCAGGCTAACTGCTGTGGAGCCTAGCATCCCCGCTAGCTAAAGGCAGGCTAACTGCTGTGGAGCCTAGCATCCCCGCTAGCTAAAGGCAGGCTAACTGCTGTGAAGCCTAGCATCCCCACAGCTAAAGGCAGGCTAACTGCTGTGGAGCCTAGCATCCCTGCTAGCTAAAGGCATGCTAACTGCTGTGGAGCCTAGCATCCCTGCTAGCTAAAGGCATGCTAACTGCTGTGGAGCCTAGCATCCCGCTAGCTAAAGGCAGGCTAACTGCCGTGCTGCCTGTGAGACAGAGCTCTAAACACTGCAGTGCCATTAATATTGTATATCAGCCAGCCAGCCCTGTCCTCCCTACAGCCACTACACTTACATGACCTTCTAGTACACAAAGGGAGAGTAGCGCTCACACACACACATGCACACACACATGCACGCACACACGCACACACGCACACACACACACACACACACACACACACACACACACACACACACACACACACACACACACACACACACACACACACACACACACACACACACACACACACACACACAACAAGCAAACACACACACAAACACACACTGATCAGCAAAGACAAACTACCTGCCTTCCAGGACACGTACACCACCCGATGTCACAGGAAGGCCAAAAAGATCATCAAGGACAACAACCCCCCTAGCCACTGCCTGTTCACCCCGCTATCATCCAGAAGGCGAGGTCAGTACAGGTGCATCAAAGCTGGGACCGAGAGACTGAAAAACAGCTTCTATCTCAAGGCCATCAGACTGTTTAACAGCCATCACTAACACAGAGAGGCTGCTGCCTACATACAGACTTGAAATCATTGGCCACTTTAATAAAAGGAACACTAGTCTCTTTAATAATGCCACTTTAATCATGTTTACATATCTTGCATTACTCATCTCATATGTATATACTGTATTTTATACCATCTATTGCATCTTGGCTATGCCGCTCTGTCATTGCTCATCCATATATATATATGCATATACTCTTATTCCATTCCTTACTTAGATTTGTGTGTTTAAGGTAGTTGTTTTGAAATTGTTAGATTACATGTTAGATATTGCTGCACTGTCGGAACTGGAAGCACAAGAATTTCGCTACACTCCCATTAACATCTGCTAACCATGTGTATGTGACCAATCATATTTGATTTGATTTGATGTATGTATCATCCCCTGCCAGTGGTGATAGGTGACCTTTCTAGGCCTCTCTGTGTGTATAACTGCTGTGATACCTCTACAGCGGTTCGGGATGGTTGGCTCTAAACAGCAGAGCATGGACAGTCAGTGTTTGTTTCAGGGTCAGATGACAGCTGGGCGAATGCTGGATGAAAACAGGGCAGTGTGTTTATCTAGTTTAACAACATGGATGACCTGCTGCCTGTCACATCTTGCTTAGGAAGCCTGTAAATCAGCCTAATGAACAGGCCAGGTTTCAACTACAACAACACACAGGGCCCAGACAAGGCGTCCTTCCAAAATGGCACCCTATTTCCTTTGTTGAGCAGTACTGTTGGCCACATAGGGAATAATGTTTCATTCTGGATGTACCCCAGAAGTGTGGACCCACTGGGCACACACTGGTTGAATCAACGTTGTTTCCACATCATTTGAATTACATTAAGTTGAACCAACGTGAAATAGACATTGAATTGGTGTCTGTGCCCAGTGGGGAGGCTGATCTGAGAACAGACCTAGTCTATGGGGGAAGAGGAGAGCAGAGGGCACAGCTGGCAGAGTTACCTTCCTAGTGTTTGTCTTGTGTTAGGATCAAGTATCTCTCTGTCTCCAAACAAAGCTCTCATCATAAGGGCTCTGTTGAAATTAGGATGCCAGGCTGTCTGTAGGCCTGGGCTGTGTGTGTGTGCGTGTGTTGGTGTGTGAGTGTGTGTGTGTGAGTGCATCAGAGAGAGAGTGAGAGAGACACAGATAGAGAAGCAGAGAGAGAGAGAGAGAGAGAGAGAGAGAGAGAGAGAGAGAGAGAGAGAGAGAGAGAGAGAGAAGCAGAGAGAGAGAGAAGCAGAGAGAGAGAGAAGCAGAGAGAGAGAGAACCAGGGGCTCATCTCCCCTATCCACAAAAGTGGAGACAAATCAGACCCCAATAATTACAGGGGAATTTGTGTAAACAGTAACTTGGGAAAGGTTTTCTGTAGCATTTTGAATTCAAGAATCCAAACCTTTCTTCAAGAAAAAAATGTAATAACTAAATGTCAAATTGGCTTTCTCCCTAACCATCGCACTACTGACCATATATACACCTTACACACACTAATTAATAAACACGTCCACCAAAAAAAAGAGGGCAAAATCTTTGCTTGCTTTATTGACTTTAAAAAAGCATTTGATTCTATTTGGCACGAAGGGCTATTCTACAAAATTCTACAAAGTGGGCTTGGTGGTAAGGTGTATGACTTAATAAAATGTATGTACACAGAAAACAAGTGTGCAATAAAAATCAAAAACCAAAGAACAGAATTCTTTTCACAATGTCGAGGTGTGAGACAAGGCTGTAGTTTGAGTCCAAATCTTTTCAACATTTATATCAATGAATTAGCAGACATGTTGGACAATTCTCCAGCCCCAGGACTCACACTATTTGACACAGAGGTGAAATACCTGCTATATGCTGATGACTTGGTACTTCTATCACCAACCAAAGAAGGTCTTCAACAGAACATTAATATTCTAGAGCAATATTGCCGTAATTGGGCCCTGGCAGTAAATTTCCCAAAAACTAAAATCATGATTTTCCAAAAACAAAACAGATGTCAGAAACACAAATATAAATTCACCCTGAACAACACCATCATTGAACACACAAAAAATTACACCTACCTTGGTCTGACCATATCTGCATCGGGAAACTTTAATAGGGCAGTGAATGCACTCAAAGAAAAAGCCCGCAGAGCATTGTATGCAATAAAAATGAAATTATTCAAAATCAACATCCCAATTAGAATTTGGACCAAAATATTTGACAGTGTAATCCTACCAATAGCTCTTTACGGAAGTGAGGTTTGGGGGCCACTCAATAAACTGGACTTTAAAATGTGGGACAAACATCCAATTGAAACCCTACATGCAGAATTCTGTCGGAAAATCCTACAAGTCCAGAGAAATACACCAACTAATGCATGTAGGGCAGAATTGGGCCGCTTTCCAATAATAATGAAAATACAGAAAAGATCATTAAAATTTTGGCTACATCTAAATTCAAGTCCAAATTCGAGTCTGCAATTTAAAGCACTTCAAACCCAAGAGCTGAGCCCAGAAACGAGCCCTCTCAGTCAGCTGGTGTTGGACCTAACCAACCAAGCTGACACCAGCACTGCTTCAAAAGAAAGAATTCCAATAAACAAAATCATGAACCAATCAAAGGACTCATATTTACAACATTGGAAAAACGAAACAAAATCCCAAAGCCGACTAAATTGCTATCTGACCCTAAACAGAGAATATGAATTGGCTGAATATCTCTACTCTGTCAGAGATTCGAAGCAGAGACAGATCCTTACCAAGTACAGGCTGAGTGACCACCGATTGGCAATAGAAACCGGCAGACATAAAAAGACATGGCTACCCAAAGAGGAGCGTGTATGTGGTCACTGCCTGACAGGGGACGTAGAAACAGAGATGCACTTTCTCCTTTACTGTGATAAATATTCCTCACCAAGAGATTCATTATTCACAGAAATGACTACATTTATTCCAAATTTTAACTTATTAAACCCAGAGGAAAAACTAAAAATACTCATGGGCGAAGGAGCAATGGCTTCTCTTGCAGCCAAATATGTATTTACCTGCCATAGCCTGAGGGACACTGAATAATAATATCTGCATAGTAAGCAGTAACTTACTTATTATGACTGTTATTGTTATTACTGTTATTGTTATTAGTATTATTATTGTTGTTTATCATTCCAAATAGTAATGGTATGGGTGGTAATGGTAATGATAGCAGTTTAATGATGGTGGTGGTGGTAGTGGTGCATTACACCATACATTACATTCGACTATTGACTGTTACCATTTTATTGTTACTATTTTTATATTTAATTTTGTATTATTATTTACTGCCATTCTATATTATTGTTTGTCATTGTTTTAATTGTATTACAATGTATATTGTATACATTGTTGCTTTGGCAATATTGACACAATGTTTATCATGCCAATAAAGCAGCTTGAATTTGAATTTGAATTTGAGAAGCAGAGAGAGAGAGAAAGAGAGAGAGAGAGAAGCAGAGAGAGAGAGAAGCAGAGAGAGAGAGAAAGAGAGAGAGAGAGAAGCAGAGAGAGAGAAGCAGAGAGAGAGAGAAAGAGAGAGAGAGAGAAGCAGAGAGAGAGAAGAAGAGAGAGAGAGAGGAGAGAGAATCAGACAGAGAGAGAGAGAAAGAGAGAGAGAGAAGCAGAGAGAGAGATAGTAAGAAACAAAAAAAACAAGCCTGCAGCACTTTTCTAACTTCTTCGACTTTGCACCATCTTGGGACATTGCTTGCTACATTGCAATGAGTTCAGCTGCTTTTCCAGGTTAGCCTCTACATGCAAGCAGAGCAGACAGACAGGCAGACATGAATGTCCTCTGACTATCATTCACCCATTTTAAGACGCTGTCAATTCTCCTTATTGAAGTAAAGAGGCTATAATGAAGGACAACATTGATCCACTAAGTAACAACAAGCTCAAAGTAGCAGCAGACAGACAGACACAGCCCTGTCATGTTAATCATACAGCACCGGGCTGTGCACTATGCCTCTGCTACAGACCATTGGGTTGGGCTCAACTCAATTTCATCTCTATCTATTCAGGAGATGAATTGGAAACATGTCCTCTTGGATTGAAAAATGATTGAAAATAGTGGACTATTCAACTAGTCACAGTTTGAATTTCAACAGACTCCCTGAATGGACTTGTACATTGATGTTTGTTGTAATTGAACTGACACCTCATCCCTTGTTAAGGTCTTAGAGAGCATAGAGAACATTTCTGTGGATGATTAGGTTTATTCCAGTCCTCTCTCTGAAAGTGCAGCAGGGTGGGTGTTACGAACATGTTCAGGTCATTTCTGTGAGGGGGAGATGTATTCTAGATAAGAGCTATGCATAGATAGACCATACCACAAAAATCCCAGACAATGTGGATTAATGTGTGATAACCTCAGCCAGGTGGGTGGGTCTTCAATGAAGGATATTTTCTGAGCTAACCACCAGCATGAGGGCTTTAATCTTACTGGCAGCAGTGGACTAGGCACGCGGGGTGTAAGGTATCAAAGGAAAACAGACTGACACACATGCATGCACATATAAACACACATACATATTTGCACACACACACACACACACACACACACACACACACACACACACACACACACACACACACACACACACACACACACACACACACACACACACACACACACACACACACACACACACACAGTGAAGATCTCGAGGCTTTTGAACATCTGGTGCTGGAACAAGAAACAAGGCAGGCCAGACTTATTAACTCAGAGTCCTGCTGTCAGGACCTCCAGACTTCAGCCTCACCAGCTGACACACACACACACACACACACACACACACACACACACACACACACACACACACACACACACACACACACACACACACACACACACACACAGGGAGATGACACACACACACACACACACACACACACACACACACACACACACACACACACACACACACACACACACACACACACACACACACACACACACACACACACAGGCAGATGACACACACACAGGGAGATGACACACACACACACACACACACACACACACACACACATCAGAATGCACCTTCGAGGTGAATAAATCCATGTGTGTGTGTGTGTGTGTGTGTGTGTGTGTGTGTGTGTGTGTGTGTGTGTGTGTGTGTGTGTGTCTGTGTGTGTGTGTGTGTGTGTGTGTGTGTGTGTGTGTGTGTGTGTGTGTGTGTGTGTGTGTGTGTGTGTGTGTGTATGTGTGTGTGTGTGTGTACTGTATCGGCCCATATGTATCAGGGGGCCTGGTATGAGGAATGAGTCCTGCTGAGTGCCTACTCCCAGTAATTTATTAAGAGAGAGAAAATCTTTGATAAATGCTCCATATTTCACAGATCACCATCAGGACACTCCCACTGACTGGCCATCCATCTGACGGGAGCCGGCCTGAGAGATACAAATTGTCATGGTGACAGGCCGGAGGCGAGGAAAGGGGGATATGGGATAGGCTTGTCCTCCACGGATCTGTTTCCTGCCAGCTATGACAAACATGCTCATTCATTTATTCACTACCTCTCTCGCTCTCTTTTGTTCCTTAGTTATCTTTCTCTCAGTTTCTCTCTCTTTCCCACTCTTCCCCTTAGACAGAGTGAGTCATCTGCAGGTAGGTGATTCACTATGAGGCGTCCCTCTTAACAAGGGGTTTACAGATGTAACTGCTAATCAGGTGAGCTGAACCTTCACAGCTACAGTAAATGGCACTTTTCCGGATATTAAATACCTAAAATTAGCCTAATTAGTTAACAAGCTCTTTGGTGTGTTTGGGAGAGAGTGAACATTCGCTGTAGCTGAAGAGACAGAACACTGTAAGTGACTCATCTAGGATTCTAGGTGATTCTCCCTGATGTATGGCCGGATTGAAAACGCCACCATTCTAATCTTGTTTGGGATATCCTGTCACAGTATTCCCCATCAAGAGAGGCCAGGGACTGGGACCAAATCCCTTAGGACGGCATTGACATGAAGCACATCTAGAATTGATCAGTTGAATAATATCAGCAGCACGCACACAGCGCTGGTGCCGTCATGTATTATCTGTTCCACTTCCTCTGACATGTATAACAAATAGATACATGTACAGCGTTGTTCCCTCTGCACCTGGCCTTACTGTGCCCCTATGGAGCTACTGGGGTAAACGTCACAGAGCAGGGGTTGGTGGGGTCGGGGGGTTGGTGGGGTCGGGGGGTGGGGGGTAACAGTATGGACGGGTTCACTACAGCTAGGGGTAATACATTTATAACCCCATCATAAGTCATACCCGTAATACCATGTCACCTCCATAACACTACAGGTATGACCGGTTACGGATATGACTGAATTCGAAAAGGCTCCCCACGTGACTCAGTGAGATAAAATATGACTGGTAGAAAAGGTCAGATAGGACCCGCCGGTTATTTTCATGATGCCTTGCAATCCAGGTCGCTGTTGAGGAGATAAGAGTGAACCAGACACAGGCCGTCTGAGATGAAGGTGTCACAGAGCTGAGCCACAGGATACCGAGCAGAGGCACGTACTAGAAGAGATATACAGAGGTTAGAAGCAGGAGATATCAGTGGTTGATGTATCAGGGGAACTCAGGAGAATATCAGCTAGAGATATCAGGTTGGGATATCCCTTAAGCCTGCAGCGAGGCTCCAGGTTTCAAACATAATCAAGCGTGTGTGTGTGTGAACAACACCTATATTGTAACAGCCCATTCTACCGCACTGCTGATGCCAGGCTCAAATAGATGCTCGGAGATGTACTGACAACGAGAAGGAAGGGAGTAATGATAGAGATGAAGGGAGTGATAACGAGGGAGAGGGAGAGTACAGAGCAGAATCCTCTTTTGGCTCTAAAACAACTCTCCCACAGGACGTCTCAAAGCCTTTTTAGGAACGCTCCTGTTCCAAATTTACCAGAACTATTCCAGATATGTGGTGTATGGAAATAGAGAGCTCATTCTTGCCGGGCAGTGGAGGCCCGGGTGAACGAGAGAAGCCATGTTCTGAGTCTGGAGCTGTGCCATGATCTTGCATCAGTGTTTGTGCTAAGCCCCTGTCCGACATTACGAATTCAAGAGGGGGGACTTTGGCTCTGAAAGCTGCAGTCTTATTTCTCTCTCTCGCTCTCTCACTTTCTCTTTCTCTTTCTCTCTCTGTGTCTGAGAAGGTTGAAAATGCAGTCACATAAAAGCCACGTGGGCCCAGCAAAGCGTGAAATGGTTTTAGCTTTACTACAGAGGAAACACTTGACCACGTACTGCAAAAGCAGTCACTGCGGTTACCCTGAGCACTCCACTAGTAGAATAATCATCTATGTCGTGGGCTTGTTTTGCATCGGTGGCAGGTGTCTTTACTAGCTGAGGTGAATTCATACATCAAATCACACACACACACACACACACACACACACACACACACACACACACACACACACACACACACACACACACACACACACACACACACACACACACACACACACACACACATTTCAGAATATGCTCTCATAAATAGACAGAACATGTTTTTAGAACACACACACGTGCATAGTTGCACAGTTGCACAAACACACACACAGTCACACACACAGTTGTACACACACACACACACACACACACCCACACACACACAAACATTGGCACACTCTTCAGCACTCTACTCACATTGACTAATGTGAATAAATTGCCTTCCATGGCACTCTCTTCCCAAGAATGAATATCAAAATAAGAGCATTAGTGGGCTCATAACCATTTATAGAACCTACTTAGCAGGTGGGGGAATGAAGTGACATTTATATGAAAGATTATCTGTGTGTCCCCCTCACTTTTAAAAGCCCTCAATCCAGGTCCCTAAACTCTGGAAAAAAGTACAGTACCAATCTAGTTTGGATATGAGACCTTTGCCAGAGGAGAAGTCTGGTCTACTGAACAAATTATGTACAGACAATATGTATGTGTTTGGGAGAGACCATACTAGAGATAGTCCTCATCATACTGTCTCCACGAGGTGAGTTCTACAGTAGGTTAGCGTTCTAAGTGGCTGTTGAATGTTGGGGTAGATTTCTGAAATAATCTCTTAAAACTATTTTTTCTCTTTCTCAGGAAGTCATGACTTATCCCATCCCAACCCACTGTAAAAAATGTCACTTCTGAGCCACCGTAGTGCAGATATGTGCACAGAAGGGGAGAGAGAACAGTGGAGTCAGTTGAGTCAGGATGGAGCCTCCTTAGCCCACCATATTAATCCTGTCAGACAAAACATTTGGTGAAAGCAGGAGAAAATTCAGACAGGCTTATACATTTCTCTTCAGAATAAGAGGCCACTAACTGACAGTGCAGGGATAATGGTTACATGACAAGTGGATTGAGGTTTGGAAGTTAAGTACTTAAAGACTTTGTAAAAAATGGTTTATGTTGGTGTGTGTGTGTGTGTGTGTGTGTGTGTGTGTGTGTGTGTGTGTGTGTGTGTGTGTGTGTGTGTGTGTGTGTGTGTGTGTGTGTGTGTGTGTGTGTGTGTGTGTGTGTGTGTGTGTGTGTGTGTGTGTGTATGATGTTACATGCAAAGTAGATTGAGGTTTGTAAGTGCTCACAGATTGCAATAAGTGTGTGCATATGTGGTGGCAGTTGATCATAACATGACAACTGGATTGAGATGTGTGTATTTAACTGTGTGTGTGTGTGTGTGTGTGTGTGTGTGTGTGTGTGTGTGTGTGTGTGTGTGTGTGTGTGTGTGTGTGTGTGTGTGTGTGTGTGTGTGTGTGTGTGTGTGTGTGTGTGTGAGAGAGAGAGAGAGAGGACGAGCGAGAGAGGGAGAGAGAGAAGGGAGAGAGAGAGAGAGAGAAAGAGAGAGAGAGAAAGGGGGAGAAGGGATGGAGAGAGAGCGAGAGAGAGAGAAGGGAAAGGAAGAAAGAGAGGGAGAGAGAGGGGGGAGAAGGGAGAGAGAGGGGGGAGAAGGGAGAGAGAGGGAGAGAGTGAGAGAGAGAGAGGGAGAAGAGAAAGGGAGAAGAGAGAGAGAGAGAAAGAAAGAAGAGAGAGAAAGAAGAGAGAGAAAGAAGAGAGAGAGAGAAGAGAAGTGCAGATGAGATAAAGAGAGAATATGTGTATGCCTGGTTGTGTGTGTGGACATTGCATCCATCATGTCATCAGAGTAACTGTGACTGTGCTGTGTCAGCAGTCTAAGATGGGAGCAGTGGAAAAGAAGACTCCAAGTTATTCTAATCTGTCCACTGGCAGCTCAGTGAAAAACATCCTTAACAGCACTTTCTAAAGCCACTAATCCACTACAAAGACTTGCCTGATATCCATGCCAACTGCTTTGTTTCAGCTTTCATCCTCACTCCCAGTCCACTCACTATGCAATCTATTTCTCTCTTACTCTCTTACTCTGTCTCTCTCTCTCTGTTTCTTTCTATCTCCCTTTTCTCTGTCTGTCTCTCCTTCCATCACCCCTTTCTCAGTTTCTTTCTATCTATCCCATTACTCCCCCTTTTCCATGTTCTCTCTCTCCCCCTCCAGCTGTCCCTCAGGCCCTCTCTCTGTTCTACTGGTTCCCCAGTTCCTGTGTCTCATATACCTGGAGCCTGGAGATGCCCTCCTCTTCTCCTCCATCACATCTGTTGCTTAGCGATGACCTTTCTGTGGATGCAGCCGGTTTGGACTCATTTGTCAAACGACTCACCCTCTTCGTCTTCCTCTCTCTCTCCACTGACCTGGCTGTGCTGCCACACTGCACCAGCACAAAACCGGGATAAAATGACAAAGCAAAAGACAACAACTCTGTCCGAGTTCCCTGAGTATGGATGAAACGTGGTGAAGGTGGAGAGAGTAGAGACAATAGGTTGACATTTAGGTTAGGGAAGCAGAAATGAACATTTTTTGGGGGGGATAAGTCACTGACATTCTGTGTTCCATGTCTGTTTTTACCCATAACTCATCTATGGCATTGTTGTGACGTGAACTGGGGCAAATGTCAGTGGCAGCAGTAGCTCTAGCAGGGTGAGATCAGTGTGAGAAGGTTATTTCACACCTTGAGCAGCCATGTTGCTTTTGTAAACAGCTCAGGGACACCACAAAGCCATGACATCATGATGTCAGTCCCATGAATACACACAGTCACACTCCTGAATGTAGAGGTATACTGTACACAGGATATGAACACATAGAAAGATAGGAAGACGTATAACATAGACAAAGATTGTACATGTATTTATTTACTCAGACACAAACGCACACACCTCTAGCAGTGCTTTCCATGGGTGTGAAGGGCATGTGTTCTCCGGTTACTGAGCACATGGTAATAGCACTACTTTGGCAGGAGTTATGTACACCTGTTACTCCTCTTACAGCCCTGGGAGGAATACAGTTATAAAAGGTTCACATCTAAACGTCAACAAGCACACTGGCCATTCCAGCCAGCACATTACTGCATAAAACACAGGCCTTTATCTCCCACCCCTGAAGGGCGACAGTCCTCACGTAGCTGGTGTCGACTTTACACAGCGTCATAGATACCATGGCCACAGTCATAGAAACTAAACAGGCTAAACCTACAGGCTTGGGACCAGAGACAATTCACATAGAGAATGGAGACCAAAACCGATCAACAGATCCAAGATCAGCTCTTCTGTATCATGTCCACACACAGTCACAACTTTCAGTTATACAAGTTTTGAGGATATAGTTCCTTGTAACGCGACAGGGTAGTCCATAAGAACATGTCTATCTAATGGACCTACACTAGCCATGTCATCTGTGAACCAAACCACAAAACAGCACTGGTGACTTGTGTCACCACTGCCACCGTCATGCCCCTAAAACAGACAGAAAGAAAATCTCCCAAATGGCTGTTGATTATACATGCTAATTAAATGAATCTGTATTCCTGTACAACAGGCCTGTCAGAGAGGAGAGACTGCGACACGGACCTCACAAAAGCCTCATTACCGACTTATGACTAAACTCTAGAGGGACGGCGGCTTGGATGTGACAGTCACTCACACGGGAGGGATCGATGGAGGATGCGAAGTGTCATGGTGTGGTGGGGCCAATGAATAGCATAGCAAGAGGCTATGGCAGCTTGCACTAATTGAAATTCCTCTGTTAATAAGGATCTCAACCTGAAATTCAATGACTGGAAACGGTGGTGCATAAATGTGCTTTGCTATACCACAATGCAACTGTTACTGTACATTTTAAATGACAAAGATTCTCGCCATCTCTCTCTTTTGTCTTGCTATTTCTGTCCATCCTCACATGAGTTGCTCTATCCTTCCTACAGAGGACAAAAGCAGAGAGCTGAAAACACCATCATTTGCCCAATCTTCCACTCTCCAGTCATTTCCCCAACCTGTACTCCGGTCAAACAAACAGCAATCACAGCCACTACGCTAGCCCATGTCTCCAAGCAGGGCTACTCAGGCCCTCACATTCAATTCTGAAGAAAAAATACACTTTGCTTTCTGATGGGAAGAAAAGCCCTAGTGAAAGAGAAGAGTGCTACAACTTCTCTCCTGGCTTGACTGTGACACAAAGGAAGGAGGGAGTTTGCAGCTGAATTAGGGTAGAGGCAGCCCCCGGGCACTCTAATTTAGATCATCCAATTTGTAATTCATTTTTCCGGAGTAAAAATTTCCCCTCCCCTTCTGGGATCTATTTTATCAAGAGCCTGTTGGGAGGCATTTAACGCATGTGCTTCCAGCTCTCTGGCGGCAGGAGGTTTAACCTGCATGTCATCTGAAAATGAAACTGTGATACGGACTCCTACCCACTCAGAGGTTAACATTACTTAGGTCCGAATATTGCTCGAATAAAATTCATGGAATATACTTTGGCAAGATATTAAATAAAACGTGTCTATGTAGATACTGGTATAATTTTGGTGGAAATGAAACCAATGAGGTAGACTGAGACTATGTCTATGACCACAAGGCTCTACAGAGGGTGGTACGCTCAGCCGAACGCACCATTGGGTGCTCACTGCCTGCCCTCCAGGACACCTACAACACCAGGTGTCACAGGAAGGCCAAGAAGATCATCAAGGACCCCGGCCTGTTCTCCCCGCTTCCATCACTCCGACGAGGGCAGTATAGGAGCATCATGGCAAAAACTGTCGGACAGGCCAATAGCTTCTACCCCCAGACCATCAGGTTGCTGAATAGCCACCACTAGGCAGCTACCTGCGCCCCCTGTCCCCTCCCACTATGGACATTTATCATTGTTACAGCTGAAAATATGTATTATTATATTTATTATTGTTTCATTCACTTCTCACTTCACCCCCTGCTGCTCCCATTATCAACATTCCCTCAGGGACATTTACTTCTCACTTCACCCCCTGCTTCTCCCATTATCAACATTCCCTCAGGGACATTCACTTCTCACTTCACCCCCTGCTGCTCCCTTATGGACATTCCCTCTGGGACATTCACTTCTCACTTCACCCCCTGCTGCTCCCTTATGGACATTCCCTCTGGGACATTCACTTCTCACTTCACCCCCTGCTGCTCCCCTTATGGACATTCCCTCAGGGACATTCACTTCTCACTTCACCCCCTGCTGCTCCCTTATGGACATTCCCTCTGGGACATTCACTTCTCATTTCACCCCCTGCTGTTCCCTTATGGACATTCCCTCTGGGACATGTACTTCTCACTTCACCCCCTGGTGCTCCCATTATCAACATTCCCTCGGGGACATTAACTTCTCATTTCTCCCCCTGCTGCTCCCTTATCGACATTCCCTCAGGGACATTCACTTCTCATTTCACCCCCTGCTGTTGCCTTATGGACATTCCCTCGGGGACATTCACTTCTCATTTCACCCCCTGCTGTTCCTTTATGGACATTCCCTCGGGGACATTCAATTCTCATTTCACCCCCTGGTGCTCCCTTATCGACATTCCCTCTGGGACATTCACTTCTCATTTCACCCCCTGCTGCTCCCCTTATGGACATTCCCTCGGGGTCATTCACTTCTCACTTCTCCAACCTGCACTGTCGGAGCTCGGAGCATAATAATTTCACTGTACTCTGCAATTACATCTGTGACCCTGTGCATGTGACTAATAAACTAATCTAATCTAATGGTATATTATATTGCCATATTAAATCAAATTACACCTTGCAAGGAAAAATACAACAGTCAGCTGACACCATTTCATTCCAGGCCGAAAACTCCAATGAATTCAAAATCCAGTTCCACCATTCATTCCACTCCTTTCCCAGAGCTGCGGTTAGACTGTAGTCTACTGGGTCCTACAGTTTCCTAGAGGATGGAGTAGAAGGTCTGCCTTACAGAACCGCCGGGCCCTCGCCTCTGACACTCCATCATTTCATTTAGACAAGTGTTATTAAAATCCACTTAGCAGTGCCGTGAGAGCTACACTATGGAAACTATGCAATGGGCCTTGGAAAGTTGAACCTAAACATCTGCTTTGAATCTGTTTAAAAATGAGCCCTTTTCATTAATCTGTCCCACTCGTCCCCTGCATGTCAAAGAGGGTGAGTATGGGGACAGAGGGAGAGAGGAAGGGATAGAGGGGAATAGAGAGAGAGACAAGTAGCTCTTGTCCTTTAAAAAAATTATTAACATGCCAAACCTTAATGTATAGAAATATGAAATGCTCTTTTCCAGAACAGTATTGAGCCTGGCCTGATCATTAACCCAGAATATCAAGTCAGTGATTTCTACTCAGATTGTCTACTAAGCAATCAATTCAATACACATCAGCAATAGTCAAGCTTAAAGAGTTCAGGCTGGTCATGCCACTGAAATTAATGAGTAGCGATCAAACATGGATAAATCTGAGTGCGATCGAAACACAGTTGCTGAGAACTCAGCAGAAATCACACATTCGATAAATACATCAATAAGTAAATGAGTGAATGAATGACAGAATGAATGAATGAGTGAAAGAAGAAGCAAAGAGGAGAGCGGAAACTAAGGGAGTTGATGACGTCTCCTAATGGCACAGGAGCAGTCTACTGCACCACGACCACGACCACGACCACGACATGACACAAACACACTCAGCATCCACCACATCATCCTCATCAAGACATGCATTCACAGACAAACAAAACCCAGCATCAGCATAGACTACACATGCATATCTAAAGATACTGACAATAAACTGCATTGGTGGATACAGATTCATATATTATACTACATCTTTCAATAGCCTATTCACTTAAAAAAAAATTGGGGCTGAAAGTATTCCTTCAAATGTAAATGTCAAAAAAAGCATAATAGTATTCTTATAAGCAGTGTAATGTCAGCCCCACATATAAACTAAATAACTACTTCAAAGAACCTTCACTGTACACAAGTAAAATATGAACTTACAAGATTTCATCATTCTGGAACTCCAAGACCCCGTGAGTATCTTCAAAATCCTCTCCACCTCCGCGTGCTGTGCCCTCCACAGTCTTGTAGGGCACCATGACGACCCCACGTGCCCCCGATGTACGCAGCACCTTCACCTCCATGGTACCCACGCTCTCACTCACGTGCGCCACCGGCTCCTCGAACGTGAAGATGCCGGCGTGGTCGTCGTCAAAGATGGTCACGGTTGCCGTGGCGGGCAGACCGAGACAGGCCACCGCCTCCACATGATTGGTCTCTGGGTTCTCTACCTCCTCCCCCTCTGCCAGCAGCACTTTGACATTGCTCAGATGGATCAGGAAGTTCTCGTCCTCCTCAAAGATGTCATCATCGATAATACCCACGCGGATCTCTTTCTGGGTCTCTCCGGGCTTGAACACCACCACCCCTTCGGTAAATTCGTAGTCCGAGCCCGCGTTGGCTGATCCATCCTCCGTACGGAATTCCACCGACACAGTCTTGGTCAGGTCGCCACCTCGGCGTAGCACGTTCACTGCCACTGTGCCGCAGTTCTCCAGGCACTGGTAGGAGCCGGGGTCAAAGTAGATCTTGGAGACGGGGTCGTTATCAGCCACATCAGAGCGGACCTCGTGCAAGCTGATGGCCTTGCGGGCCTGGTCGGCTGCATGCTTCTTCAGGATGTTCCCAGCGCCGGTCATGAGTCTGGTGGCCTGGCAGCGGTAGAAGGCCCTGCTCTTCTGCTGCGAACTCAATACCTGGTAGTTGGCCAGTTCAATCAGCTGCTCCACCTCCTTATCTGGGTGCTTCTGCTTCAGCTCCTTGAGGATCTTGGCCATGTCGCGCCGGGTCTCCTCCTCATCCAGGTCCTTCACGTTTAGGTCCAGCCCCAGAGGCCCGTCCAGGAAGTCCGCCGCGTGAGAGTTGAGCATCTTCCCATCCATCTCGATGTCGACTTTGGACGGGAGCGGGCGGTCACCCTCGGTCTCAATGATCATGCCCCGCTGCTTGCCGGTACGGTAGCGCTTGTAGACGTACTTGTAGAAGAGCAGGCGTCGGTCAGCGACCCAGGCGAACAACACGCAGATGGGGAAGAAGAAGAGGGTGAGCAGGCCCTCCCATACCTGCACTATGCCAGGGGAGATGACAGCCAGGATCAGGTAGAGCCATATGTAGGCGAAGATGCTCCAGGTGGCTGTGACGAAGAAGACGCGCAGGTGCTTGACCTTACGGACCTCCCCGTCGGGCACCACCCACACACAGATGCCGATGATGACAAACATGTTGAAGGCGGCGCTGCCCACGATGGTGCTGGGGCCCAAGGCTCCCGCATGAAAACCATGTCCACAAACCTCAATGACGGACAGTAGGATCTCAGGGGCACTAGAACCCAGGGCCATAAGCGTGAGGTTGGACACGGTCTCGTTCCAGATCCGCACGGTGGTGGTGGTGGTCTCTCCGTTGGGTCTCTTAATAGTGATCTCTTTCTCCTGAGAGGTGATGACCTCGATGGATGCCATGAAACGGTCAGCAATGATGGATACTCCGAGGAACATGTACACCAGGGCCACGAAGTAGACTGTCGCCCGTGCCACTTTGTCCCCGAACGAGGGATTCTGAGGTTCCCAGACAGGCAGAATCACCCCTTTTTCGCATGCTGTGCCTGCTGTAGTGCACACAGTAATGTTGCTGCTGGCAGTAGGAGACACAAACTGATCCAAGTCCACATCCGAGGACATAGCCGTCACATGTTGGAATTTGAGGAACAGGATCGCTACGACAACCATGAACCGAAGGCCAAGGGAGAGAATGGGGGAGATCTGAAAGTGTCCCATGATTCTGGAGTGGTTCACTTCCTCTGCTTCCTAAACCTGCAGAGAGGGTGGAAATGAAAGGGTTGGAATGACTGGAAATTTAACACAATTTGCTCTCATTGTAATAATAGCGTTAAAACAATGTAGTAATTCACGTTAATGATATAATATGACCATAGTATACATTTCATATCAATTGCATATTGGTGGATAATTCCCCTGGTGAGTAGCTGTGATGCCTATAATAGAACCAAACATATAGGTTCTGCCTCTTGGTTGGAGGGAAGGGAGGAAGCAGCAGATTCATTTTTATTGATTCTCTGCAGGGATAATGACTTTTCACATATTTCATATGCTTTGTAGGGAACATTATGCAGATATGTCACATGCATTGCAGTTTATGACCGATTGATTGCATCCAGAATCTTTTACAAGGCTCTATAACATGGATGGGCAACCTTCATGGGGGTGGAGGCCACAAAAAAATCTGAACTCATCATGAGGGGCTGGCTTGTGGGTCTGCGTATCCACATCCATACCAACATACGCAGTCAGAGTCGGACTTAGCCTTTTTGGGGCCCTAAGCGGGCATTTTGGGGGTTCCCCACCTTGCGAGCAAAACATTTTAGCGGCCGCCCTCTTAACAGATTAGAGAAAAAATGTATGTTTGCGTTAATTTCCTGCAAATCTACACATTTTGCCAAGGGGTGTATAAATGTTGCTGTTTTAAAGCAAGTTTGCTACAATTTTACACATTTTGCCATGGGCCTGAGAACTTTTTGCAGTTTCTAAGAACTTTCATGCAATTCTACTCATTTTGCCACGGGGCAGAGATTTTTTAGGGGTGTTTTACAGCTAATTTCCTATAATTCTTCACCTTTTACCATAAGGTGGAGAGAAATGTTTGCCGTATTTAATATGATATCTGAGTGAGATTGACTAACAAAATCAATGGGGGCCCCAGGTGGGTAATTCGACCATGATTACTACAAATTTAGATAGCTGGACTCATTTATTAATCTAAAAAAAATAGCTGACATGGGCTAATTGAGTGACAAGAAAAACTGCTGATGCACAAATAAATTTCGAAATTGCATCTGGCCTATTCTTCTATCCTAACTAACTCTCAACAGTAAATTGAGACCCCGACTGAGTTCCTTAAAAACCTCAGCCTCTAGTTGCCCATCCCTGCTCTATAATGACCGGTTCCCCGACCTTTGAAATAAGAGGGGAGAGAGAAGATCTTGAGTGTGCATTGCCTGCTAAATGCGATGAGACACCGCGGGTAAGGGAAGCATCCAGTGAAGCGGGAGTGATGCGACACTACTCACCGGGCTGGACAACTCAGCATCAATGTAGTCAGAAAAGAAGCAGACACGCAAAGATCTAGGCAAGATTATAATAGACTGGATGCCTGATGAAGACCTAAGGGTCGAAACGTTGTTATAAGTAAAATTACCCAGGAGAATGAGAAGCAATGTGCGGCGTTTTCGTTTCTGTTTTCTAAGATTATAATAAACTACTTTACCATATAATTTAAGTTTTAGCCATCTTTTCCATAGGCATATTTTCACAATGATGAATTATTGTTTTACATAGCTCTATATTAAAATGAACTTGAATAAGAAATTAATAAAACAGTAGGCTAAATATGATAACTAATAATTTAGGTCTAGTTTATCAATCTGTTGAGGCTATATAAGAAATAAATTATGGAGGGATGGTCACGCCGTGTATAGCCTACAATTTTGTGCCGCCTTTAGTGCATCTTTACCTGGTTGAACGCCTACTATTCTTGTCAGATTGGACGGTTGTGTGATTTCTATTGTTTTACAGGTTACCATCAATTTATTACATTTGATATATTAATGACTAGACCTACAGAAAATTCAATAGAAAACACCAATTTCCTAATCCACAGATTGAATCCGCATATTAGAAATCCCCATCACCACAATGCAACCGCACAACCTGCACAATTAACCAGCATAAGACTACGTGAATGCATTTTGCGCAATGGAGTGGCGCAAATGGGTTCTTATTTGCCTTACGTAGCCAACTATTGCCGACATGAATCAATCTATGCGGGTTTGGGCTATGTGAAGGCACGTTGTACACAACTTTCACTTCCATATCGGTATCTGGAAACATGGCAATGCTGTTTAGCGCAAACGACCACGTCTTCTTGTGGCAGGCAGGCGAGCAAGGAAGCGCAAGAAGGAATACCAATACCTACAAATTGAGGTATATATAGTCTCAATAGAAGTCTCCATCAAGGTTTTACCATTTTGATTTTAGACAGAATAGTCTACTAATCCCAGTAGATCCGTATAAAATAGAATACCCTATGTGGAATGGTATAGGCTAGCCAAGACATGCGGTAACATTCTATCTTCGAAGTAAGCACTCCGCGGCTCCATCGACTATTGGGTGATCGCCTGGACTAAACTTGCTGTAAAAAGATTGTCCCACACAAATACCCAATACTGATATGTTAATGATAACAATAGCAACATAATCATACCTTTTCTAAGACGCAACTGCAAGATCCACAGGCAGAATAAGTCAGCAATAGTAGTTGTTGTAGACTAGCCTAGACGTGAAAATGCCAATAGAGAGCTGCAAGAGCCGTCAGTAGTAAGTAGCCTATTACAGCTCACATTCGTCTTGGGTTATATAGGAGATCAAGGCGAGATACCTAGGTGAAGAAAAAATAGTTAAAGATTCCCATACACTCGCAGTTTTCCACGACCTGTATGAGATGATCAGATAACTGATGCTTTATCAGAAAATCTGCATATCGGAGGACAAAAATGTGCACTGAGAGTTCTTCCTCATTCTCCCTCTCCCTCTCTCTCTCTCTCTCTCTCTCGCCACAGAGCTCCGCGCACAGACAGACCGAGACCTAGTCCAACCTGAGTTTAGAACTCGGGATGCTTCGGTGGAGGCGGACAAACTCCCGGGTAGGCTCTTTCCCACAGCTCTCCCGCTTGGATATTGTCCTATTCAGATTGAATTTAGAAATAGCGGAGGGAAACGAGACTAGCGATGCAGCCCGCTGCCAACCCGCCTATCAACACAAAGACCCTCCCATTGCGCAACTGTAAATACGTGTTGTAACGTTGAATGCATTGTAATTAGGTCTACATTTCAATAAAAATTGTAATTATAATGTAGCCTTCTACATCATAGGGCTACACGACTTTCCTTATTTTTTGAATAACGTAGGCTATCATAATATATTGATGCTGATCTAATGGGTTGCTTTGTGATGTGGTGAGTCTTGTCATGTTGGTAACTCAACTCTGCGCTCTTTTGACCTATTATCAACTGTGAGACCTCAGAGATTTAAATAGCACAGGGCCACTCATACATTTTTTCGATGGCAAAGTAGTTTGGAATAGGTCTCTCGTCTACATTGTTATGGTATTTGACCCTCAAAGGTATAGACAAACCTACTTAAAACGGTCACTCAAATGGGTGGTTTTGCTGGTGCGTAAAGCGTGCTGTCATAGCTATTCAGTCGCTGACGCCATCCAAGCAAACCGGGAACATTCCCAGAACATTAAGGTTCCTAATAAATTCTAGTTAGGATTTTATCTAACATTAGGGTGATAACATCCCAAAAACATTCAAATAATGCTTTTGATAACAACATGTATTTTTTTCTCATAAAAAAAAGAAATATCCACCCGAAAGTTCTCATTAGGTTTCCAGGTAATGTAATAACACAATGTACCAGTAATATTTTTCTTTCAAAACAAAATTGGTGCTGTTAAAGTTCCAGTAACACAAAAACTCTCCAGACCTATGGATGATTATGGAAAGTTTGTATAAAACATTTGCCTGATGTTACAAAAACGTTCCCAGAACACATCATGTCTGTTCTTTAAAGCTTCCCAGAATGTTTCATTAGGTTGTGGGAACAGTCTGGTGGGAACATTGTATGTTTCCAAAAACACAAGAACTGTCCAGTTGTGCGCATTATTCTACAATGTTTCCTTTAAGGTGCAAAAAAACCTTTACCTGATGTTACAAGAATGTTCCCAGAACACATTTAGTCTGTTCTTTAAAGGTTCCAATAATGATTATTTAGGTTGTGGGAACATTGTGGGGATATGTCAAGAGATAGGTTCCCAAAACACTACAACTGTCCAGTTGTTTATTTTGTATTGTTTTTTATTTCACCTTTAGTTAACCAGGTAGGCTAGTTGAGAACAAGTTCTCATTTACAACTGCCACCTGGCCAAGATAAAGCAAAGCAGTGCGACATAAACAACAACACAGAGTTACACATGGAATAAACAAGCGTAGAGTCAATAACACAATAGAAAAAAAGAAAGTCTATATACAGTGTGTGCAAATGGCGTGAGGAGGTAAGGCAATAAATAGGCCATAGTACCGAAGTAATTACAATTGAACAAATTAACACTGGAGTGATAGATGAGCAGATGGTGATGTGCAAGTAGAAATACTGGTGTGCAAAAGAGCAGAAAAGTAAATAAAAACAATATGGGGATGAGTTAGGTAGTTTGGGTGGGGTATTTACAGATGGGCTATGTACAGCTGCAGCGATCGGTTAGCTGCTCAGATAGCTGATGTTTAAAGTTAGTGAGGGAAATATAGGTCTCCAGCTTCAGCGATTTTTGCAATTCGTTCCAGTCATTGGCAGCAGAGAACTGGAAGGCGGCCAAAGGAGGTGTTGGCTTTGGGGATGACCAGTGAGATATACCTGCTGGTGCGCGTGCTACGGGTGGGTGTTGTTATCGTGACCAGTGAGCTGAGATAAGGCGGAGCTTTACCTAGCAAAGACTTGTAGATGACCTGGAGCCAGTGTGTCTGGCGACGAATATGTAGCGAGGTCCAGCCGACTAGAGCATACAGGTCGTAGTGGTGGGTGGTATAAGGGGCTTTGGTGACAAAACGGATGGCACTGTGATAGACTGCATCCAGTTTGCTGAGTAGACTATTGGAAGATATTTTGTAAATGACATCGCCGAAGTCGAGGATCGGTAGGATAGTCAGTTTTTATATGAGATGCTGATATTCAGATAATTATTTGTATCAGGGTGCATAAACATTCCTTTTATGTTTCATGAATGTTGACAGAACAGCCTTTCTGAGTTCTTTAAGGTTCCCAGAACATTTAGTTAGGTTGTGGGAACAGTGTGGGGTACATTACAAGAGATAGGTTCCCAGAACAGAAAATATGCTCAGTTGTGATGACATTCATAAAATGTTTAAGATAGGTTGCACAGGACATTCATATAATGTCATGATGAATTAAAGGATGAATGAATTACATTTATTTAGGGTATGGGTTTGTATTTCACAGTATTTTACTGTAATTACAAGAGATTGGTGCAAGCAGGTTGGCTGCTTGGTGAATTGTTTATCCATTACAGCATATTAATGCACATTTGGTGTTTTATATCACTTGCACTTCAAGAGGTCTTAACAAGTCTTCCAAACTGGCAGCGGCTACAGGGCAAAACAGACCAAAAGGACAAGGGAAAATGCTCAACCATTTAAGGTTTAAGACTGTCTGCCACTCTAATCTATCCCCTATACATTTTAAATTGATAGGGCACTATAACCACATAGGAGTTCAATTGGTACAGTATTCTCACTAAAAGGTGTAACAAATATAGCCATTAACAACAATACCATGCACCTACTAGTGGTAACCATCGAGGACCACTTTGAAAACAAACATTTTAATTAATACTTTCAAGTGATTTCCTCTGGGTCCACATTGTTCCCTTTGTTGTATATGTCTGTTACCCAAAATAAATTCAATTCAAAAGGTTGTTGGCGCTCCAAAGATATGGTACGACTTTGTATTCTGTGGGGTGGAATTACAGTACCATTTCAAATACAACAATTTTCCCACAATGCACAATAATTTACAGTATGCTGTCGTTAAACGTTTCAGAGTTTTTTACTGTTGATAATACCTAACATTATCGTATACATTACAGCGTCACAGTGTATGAAAAGCAGCATGCGTTTTATTTTGATATAGCTTGGCATCTTCACATTTTCTCCCTTAGGCTGCTACTTCTTAAATTGTTTAAATGTTCTCTCATTCTGTATTTCAGAATTTCTCATAATATTTTTCTCTTTCTTAATTGTATTTCAGTGGACTAAACACCAAGCTCTGATAGATGAATCAATCAACAGTGACAGAAGGGTCAAGCACCATAAGTGAACCTTGGGGTTGGAAAAGGTGTTGTTATGGTGATCATAGTACTGTTTTGATATCCAGGACAATGTATATATGGCAGTGGGTGCGAATCCAACTTTTCTGGATCTTTCTTTCCCAGCACTAAAGGTCCTGAAGCTTCTGCGCATGTGTTTCTTTACCTTCACGCACACATTTGTGGTCTCCTTCCCTTCACATTTCTCCCTGTCAGTTGTGAATGATAATTCTTCTAGTTTTACAGGTGAAAAGCCTACCTGTGTATTTTGCCTAGTGTTGCATGCTGTTGAGTTTTGGCAACATGAGTAGTGGTGTTTTATGTCTTACAGTAACTTTGTACTATGCTATTATATTGGGTTCTGTTACGTAGAAAACTATGTGATCACGCAGACATTGATTCAGCATTGATCAAACGTTATTAAATGAGCACCATTCGCCAGAGTAGCCTGTTCTCTAGGAGTAGAGCAGAGACTGTGCATAAAGTCGAGAATAAACACATGCGCAGAATGTGATCCGCACATGTGCAGAAGCGTCGGGACCTTCAGCGCTTGGAATAAAAGGTCAGGGACAAGTCAGCCACTCTGTTTACATATAGGTTAGATATAATTTGAGATGTGGCCACTGTATACAGTAAATATGTACTGTATTCATTCTATGACTCTTCCAGTCCATGAAATGCCCACCGCCCTCATATGACATGCTTGCTAAAATGTTTTATCTAGTTCTTCAATGATAGATGGAACAGACAAAGTTAACTTTAATTTTATACAAGTAAAGACCAACAAAATCCAACTTATTGCATGAAATGTACACAGGCTCCGTGACGGGAAAAAAGCATGTGGTTCTTGAACACTTAAAGAGATTGTCAGTGTATGTGGTTTTCCTACAAGAGTTACATTTCAAAATAGGAGAAATTTAATATTTAAAGAAAAGCTGGGTTGGAGAGACCTTTGGTGCAACCTACTGTAGTAACAGCAGAGCTGTAGGCATCCTGATAAATAAGAGTACATCCTATTCAAGAATTGACTTTGCTTTAAAATCAAAGGAAATTTGTTTTAAAACGGAATCAATTTCTCTCTGCCCCAAGGCAAAAAGAGTGGAATTGCATGAAATGTGTAATAAAATTGTGAAATGTTCTCTCTGCTCCATGGCAAAATGTGTATAACTGCAGAAAACTTGATTTAAAACAGAATTTTCACATTTTCACTAGACCCCATGGCATACTTTATTTTTTATCTCTGTTGTCAAGAGTGGGGCCACTAAAATATTTTTCCCACGAAGTGGGTGGGTGTGGGGGGGCCCCAACCAAATCTCACTAGGGCCCCCCAAATGTAACAGGTATCACTATTGGTTAACAGGAATATAATCTACATTTATTTGCAGATGATCTCCTGATATACGTGACCAATATTGAGAACTCAATCCCTTCCTTGCTAAAACTATTTTCAGAATACTCAAAAATCTCAGGATATATTGAATTAATGTAGAAAAAAACAAAACAATCTTCCCAAGTCTGCAGGTGGTTTTAACCTACCAGATGTGGAATTGTATCAACTCGCCACCCAAGGCTTTTACTTGTGACATATAGTTAAATGGATTAAAGAGGAACAATGGGTATATATTGAAGATCAAATCAAACTTTATTTTGTCACATGCGCCGAATACAACAGGTGTACTGTGAAATGCTTACTTACAAGCCCTTAACCAACAATGCAGTTCAAGAAAGAATAATAAAATAATAAAAAGTAACACAATAAAATAAAAATAATGAGGCTATATACAGGGGGTACTGGTACTGAGTCAATGTGCGAGGGTACACGTTAGTCGAGGTCATTTGTACATGTAGGTAGGGGTAAAGTGACTATGCATGCATAATAAACAGTGAGTAGCACTCTCCACTACAGCCCCATCAACGTTAATGGGGGCCTGTTCGGCCCGGATTTTCCTGTAGTCCACAATCAGCTCCTTTGTCTTGCTCACATTGAAGGAGAGGTTGTTATCCTGGCACAACACTACCAGGTCTCTAACCTCTTCCCTATAGGCTGTCTCATCGTTGTCGGTGTTGTGTCGTCAACAAACTTAATGATGGTGTTGTAGTCGTATTTGGCCATGCAGTCGTGGGTGAACAGGGAGTACAGGAGGGGACTAAGCATGCACCCCTGAGGGGTCCAGTGTTGAGGATCAGCGTGTCAGACGTATTGTTGCCTACCCTTACCACCTGGGGGTGGCCCGTCAGGAAATCCAGGATCTAGTTGTAGAGGGAGGTGTTTAGTCCCAGGGTCCTTAGCTTAGTGATGAGCTTTGTGGGCATTATGATGTTGAACGCTGAGCTGTAGTCAATGAACAGCATTCTCACGTAGGTGTTCCTTTTGTCCAGGTGGGAAAGGAAGGTGTGGAGTGCGATTGAGATTGCATCATCTGTGGATCCGTTGGGGCGGTATGCAAATTGGAGTGGGTCTAGGGATGATGCTGTTGATGAGCATGCATCAAAGGGGAAGGCCCTTTATGATAATGCCCCCGTGCACAAAGCGAGGTCCATACAGAAATGGTTTGTCGAGATCAGTGTGGAAGAACTTGACTGGCCTGCACAGAGCCCAGACCTCAACCCCATCGAACACCTTTGGGATGAATTGGAACGCCGAAAGGCGAGCCAGGCTAATCGCCCAACATCAGTGCCTGACCTCACTGATGTTCTTGTGGCTGAATGGAAGCAAGTCCCTGCAGCAATGCTCCAACTTCTAGTGGAAAGCCTTCCCAGAAGAGTGGAGGCTGTTAGAGCAGCAAAGGGGGGACCAACTCCATATTAAGGCCCATGATTTTGGAATGAGATGTTCGACGAGCAGGTGACCACATACTTTTGGCAATGAAGTGTATATGCAACGTTAAAGTTTCCTGACATAAAATGTAGATATTAACTATTTTGGACATCAGAGCAATCTTGAGGGAATCCTATTTGAGTGAGCAAAGAATATTCATATGATAGGTTAGATATAAACTCAGCAAAAAAAGAAACATCCTCTCACTATCAATTGCGTTCATTTTCAGCAAACTTAACATGTGTAAATATTTGTATAAACATAACAAGATTCAACAACTGAGACATAAACTGAACAAGTTCCACAGACATGTGACCAACAGACATGGGATAATGTGTCGCTGAACAAAGGGGGGTTCAAAATCAAAAGTAACAGTCAGTATCTGGTGTGGCCACCAGCTGCATTCATTACTTCAGTGCATCTCCTCCTCATGGACTGCACCAGATTTGCCAGTTCTTGCTGCAAGATGTTACCCCACTCTTCCACAAAGACACCTGCGAGTTCCCGGACATTTCTGGGGGGAATGGCCCTAGCCCTCACCCTCCGATCCAACAGGTCCCAGACATGCTCAATGGGATTGAGATCCGGGCTCTTCGCTGGCCGTGGCAGAACACTGACATTCCTGTCTTGCAGGAAATCACGCACAGAACGAGCAGTATGGCTGGTGGCATTGTCATGCTGGAGGGTCATGTCAGGATGAGCCTGCAGGAAGGGTACCACATGAGGGAGGAGGATGTCTTCCCTGTAACGCACAGCGTTGAGATTGCCTGCAATGACAACAAGCTCAGTCCGATGATGCTGTGACACACCGCCCCAGACCATGATGGACCCTCCACCTCCAAATCGATCCCGCTCCAGAGTACAGGCCTCGGTGTAATGCTCATTCCTTTGACGATAAATGCGAATCCGACCATCACCCCTGGTGAGACTAAACCATGACTCGTCAGTGGAGAGCACTTTTTGCGAGTCCTGTCTGGTCCATCGACGGTGGGTTTGTGCCCATAGGCGACATTGTTGCCGGTGATGTCTGGTGAGGACCTGACTTACAACAGGCCTACAAGCCCTCAGTCCAGCCTCTCTCAGCCGATTGCGGACAGTCTGAGCACTGATGGAGGGATTGTGCGTTCCTGGTGTATCTCGGGCCGTTGTTGTTGCCATTCTGTACTTGTCCCGCAGGTGTGATGTTCGGATGTACCGATCATGTGGATGTACCACTGCGAGGACGAATAGCTGTCCGTCCTGTCTCCCTGTAGGGCTGTCTTACGCGTCTCACAGTATGGACATTGCAATTTATTGCCCTGGCCACATCCTGCAGTCCTCATGCCTCCTTGCAGAATGCCTAAGCCAAGTTCGCACAGATGAGCAGGGACCCTCGTCATCTTTCTTTTGGTGTTTTTCAAAGTCAGTAGAAAGGTCTAAGTTTTCATAACTGGGACTTTAATTGCCTACCGTCTGTAAGCTGTTAGTGTCTTAACGACTGTTCCACAGGTGCATGTTCATTAATTGTTTATGGTTCATTGAACAAGCATGGGAAACAGTGTTTAACTTTTTATGGCTGCAGGGGCAGTATTGAGTAGCTCTGATTAAAGGTGCCCATTTCAAACGGCCTCGTACTCAATTCTTGCTCGTACAATATGCATATTATTATTACTATTGGATGGAAAACACTCTCTAGTTTCTAAAACCGTTTGAATTATATCTGTGAGTCAAACAGAACTCATTTGGCACAAACTTCCTGACCAGGAAGTGGAAAGTCTGAAATCAAGGCTCTGTTCTTCTTCCTGCCTATACATGGGCATGATACGTAAGAGTCTACGTGCACTTCATAGACCTTCCCCTGGATGTCAAGAGGCTGTGAGAGAAGAAATTTAGTGTTTATCTTGGTCTGAATTGGAATACAAGCTCTTTGTATGACGTGTCCCTCATTTCCGGTACTCTTGGGAGCGCGAGGTGGACAGTGGGATTGCCTTCTGTTTAGCTGCCGTTATGGACGACTACTATCTCCGGCTTTGATTTTATTTGATACATGTGACCATATCATCGTAAAGTATGTTTTTTCAATATAGTTGAATCAAATTATTGAAATTTTTTCGGGAGTTTTGCCGTGTTCCGTTCTCTGACTTTGTTGACGATGGAGAGATCCGTGCCACTTGGCTAGTGCGCGTGCTAAATCAAGAGGGAAAGTTGCCGTTCTAAATCCAAACAACGATTGTTCTGGACAAAGGACACCTTGTCCAACATTCTGATGAAAGATCAGCAAAAGTAAGAAACATTTTATGATGCTATTTCATATATCTGTCGTACATGTGAACTAGTCGTGGGCGCCCAACGTTTGGGTACTCTAGCTATACCGAAGCTGCATATCGTAATGAAGTTATTTTTAGAATTCTAACACTGCGATTTCATTAAGAACTAATGGATCTATCATTTCCTATACAACATGTATTTTTTAGTTATGTTTATGAATAGCTATTTGGTCAGAATATGTGTGTCAGAAAAAGTGTCAGGAAAAATCCGGACGTAGTGGGAAAAAGTAGCTAAGTTAGCACAATGTGTAACCATTGATTTCAGCTCTAAATATGCAAATTTTCGAACAAAACATAAGTGTATGTATAACCTGATGTTATAGGACTGTCATCTGATGAAGAAAATCAAGGTCAGTCAAAAATGATATATCTTTTGCTTGTTTGTTACGATCGCTTACTTTTGCTACTGGGAAATTGCTTGTGTTTTTGGCTATTGTGGTAAGCTAATATAACGCTATATTGTGTTTTCGCTGTAAAACACTTGATAAATCGGAAATATTGTCTGGAATCACAAGATGCCTGTCTTTCAATTGCTGTACACTATGTATTTTTCAGAAATGTTTTATGATGAGTATTTAGGTATTTGGCGTTGGTGTCTGTAATTATTCTGTCTGCTTTCGGTGCAATCTCTGATTGTAGCTGCAATGTAAACTATGATTTATACCTGAAATATGCACATTTTTCGAACAAAACATAGATTTATTGAATAACATGTTATAAGACTGTCATCTGATGAAGTTGTTTGTTGGTTACTTTGGTTGGTTCTTGGTTAGTTAGGTTGGCTTTGTGCATGCTACCTGTGCTGTGAAAAATGTCTGTCCTTTTTTGTATTTGGTGGTGAGCTAACATAAATATACGTGGTGTTTTCGCTGTAAAACATTTTAAAAATCGGACATGTTGGCTGGATTCACAAGATGTGTACCTTTCATATGCTGTATTGGACTTGTTAATGTGTGAAAGTTAAATATAAAAAAAAAAAAAAATTGAATTTCGCGCCCTGCACTTGAGCTGGCTGTTGTCATAAGTGTACCGACGTCGGGCTTGCAGCCATACCCTTTACAATGACGATCTGTGAAGTTATTTAGATTTGTACTAATTATCTTTTGTAGACAGTGTCCTGAAAAAGAGACGTTTCTTTTTTTCTGAGTTTGCAAAGCTGAGGAGTATTTCTGTCTGTAATAAAGCCTTTTTGTGATGAAAAACTCATTCTGTTTGGCTGGGCCTGGCTCCCCAGTTGTAACGATGTACATTGAGAGTCGGGAAGCAAGTTCAGGGAGTGAATACATTTAATTAATAAATGAACAAAACAAGAAACACAAACAACGCACTGCCATGAAACAGCAACAATAACGACAAGGGAGGAAACCAAAGGGAGTGACATATACAGGGTAGGTAATCAAAGAGGTGATGGAGTCCAGGTGAGTCATTATGCACGTAACGCTGGTGACAGGTGTGCGCCCTAATGAGCAGCCTTGTGACTTAGAGGCCGGAGAGGGAGCACACGTGACTGTACCCCCTCCCCGATGCGAGACTCCAGCCGCAGGACGCCGACCAAGATGACCATCCCGGGGATCAGGAGCGGACCGGTCACCTCTGCTAAGGCGCGGGAACCTGTCGATCCGGCTGAGGCGCGGGAGCATGACGACCTAGAGCGCCGGAGAGAGAGCATACATGACAGTACCCCCTCCCCGGAGCGTTCGGCTCTAGCCGCAGGAAGCCAACCACAGGGACGATCCCCGGGATCCGGAGCGGACCGGTCCCCTTCACTGAGGCGCAGAAACCTGATGAACCGGCTGAGGAGTGAGAGCCTGATGACCCGGCTGAGACCTCCCCGGTTGCCTCGGTTGAGGGACTGGAACCTGTTCAGCCAGCTTAGGCATGGGAGCCTATCAAACCCGCTGAGGAATGGGAGCCTACAAACCGGCTGAGGCCTCCCAGATAGCTCCGGCTCCGGCTCCGGCTCCAACCCCACGACCCGACATCACCCGAACACAAAAAAAAACCACTCCCTGATGCTTCCCTTTGTTGAGTCGTCATTCTGTAACGATGTACGCTGAGAGTTGGGAAGCAAGTTCAGGGAGTGAATGCATTTAATTAATAAATTAACAATACAAGAAACACAAACAACGCACCGCCATGAAACAGCAACAATGACGACTGGGAAGAAACCAAAGGGAGTGACATGTAAAGGGTAGGTAATCAAGGAGGTGATGGAGTCCAGGTGATTCATTATGTGCGTAACGCAGGTGACAGGTGTGCTCCCTAACGAGCAGCCTGGTGACCTGGAGCACACGTGACACCAGTGGGTGGGCTTATGCCCTCCAACGCCCACTTATGGCTGCACCCCTGCCAAGTCATGTGAAATCCATAGATTAGGGCCTAATTAATTCATTTTGAATAAATGATTTCCTTATATGAACCCTAACTCAGTAAAATCTTTGACATTTTTGCATGTTGCGTTAATATTTTTGCAAACCTTATTCTTTTTTAAATTCTTCAACCTTTGTCAAGTTGGTTGTTGATCATTGCTAGACAGCCATTTTAAAGTATTGCCATAGATTTCTAAGCCAATTTAAATCAAAACTGTAACTAGGCAACTCAGGAAAAATATACTATGATATGAGATACCTAGACATCTTAAGATCAATGCACTAACTGTAAGTCAGTCTGGATAAGCATGTCTGCTAAATGACTAAAATGTAAATTGTAATGCCGTCTTGGTAAGTAACTCCAATATATAATTGGCCTTGCGTTTTAGGTTATTGTCCTGCTGAAAGGTGGATTTGTCTCCCAGTGTCTGTTGGAAAGCAGACTGAACCAGGTTTTCCTTTTCCCATGCTAGGTCTATTCCTTTTCTTTTCATCCTAAAAAACTCCCTAATTCTTGCTGATAACAAGCATACCCTTAACATGATGCAGCCACCCCCATGTTTGAAAATATGAAGAGTGGTACTCAGGAATGTATTGGATTTGCCCCAAACATAACGCTTTGTATTCAGGACAAAAAGTTAATTTCTTCGCCACATTCTTTGCAGTATTACTTTAGTGCCTTATCGCAAACAGAATGCATGTTTTGGATTATTTTATTCTGTACATGCTTCCTTATTTTCTATCTGTCATTTAGGTTAGTATTGTGGAGTACCTACAATGTTGTTGATCCATCCTCAGTTTTCTCCTATCACAGCCATTATACTTGGTTTATAATCACCATTGGCCTCATGGTGAAATCCCTGAGTGGCTTCCTTCCTCTCCGTCAACTGAGTTATGAAGGACGCCTGTGTAGGGCAGCCCCCGTAGTGACTCTTCTTATAAACAGTATACAAGAATTTCCTCGGTGTTGTCTTAGGAATTCAGCATTCTCTGTGTTGATCTTGCCAACCCCATTGTCTTACCTCTGAGAAGCAGAGGTTACATCATGTAGGGCGGATATCTGATTGGATGTTAACTTTACAGCAATACCATTGGTCAACAACTCAGATTTTGAATCCAAACAACTCAGATGCTTATTAAAAGGTCTTAGATTCATTGTACTTTCTCTTTTATGTTCCCGACATGCTGTGGTGAGATACCTACACTTTTTCTTTCTTTCTCTCTCTCTCTCTCCCTCTACCATGAGCTATGGGCCGTGGGGTACAGATATTGGGTAGTTATTCAAAAATCATGTTAAACACCATTATTGCACACAGAGTTAGTCCATGCAATTTATTATCTGACTTGTTAAACAGATTTTTACTCCTGACCTTATTTAGGCTTGTCATGACAAAGGGGCTGAATACTTACTGACTCAAGACATTTCAGCTTTTCATTTGTATTCATTTGTAAAAAATATCTAATAACATAATTCCACTTTGACATTATGGGGTATTGTAAAATCTAGATGTAATCCATTTTAAATTCAGGCTGTAACACAACAAAATGTGGAAAAAGTAAAAGGGTGTGAATAATTTCTGAAGGCACTTTACTACATGAAGAATTGCTTCAAGTATGAGTAGGAGGCAACACAATGGGTACTTCTGCAAGAACACATGGAGATGGTAGCCTTTGACCAATTTATTAAAACAGGTTTGTCTTTGGTCTTCATGGCTTCATTGATGGTTTTCGGGAAACGTCTTTTAGATGCTTTAACTAAGGTACAAACAAAAATAAGACCAAGATATTATAAAGCAGTTGCACAGGCGCAATAAAGGTAAATGTATTTATACGAACTGAGGTATTAAGTGCTACACAAATAGCAGTCTTTACGACAACAAAAATGGGCTTTGAATATAGCCTTCAATTAGCACTGTACAAAGGGACTGTATGTTATTTATAATGAGAGATACCTGGAAAAAATCGGACCTCTCTGAAATGAAAATGCATGGCCCTCCCTTCAGTAACATATATTTTTACCCGATCCTCCCTGAACACTTAAAAAGAAACAAGTGACCATCCCCTATACCCAGAATAATAATTAAAACATAATGTGGCAGAGAACATGCCTACCGTTTACCCTCACTCCTCGGACAGACCAGAGCCTTAGACATGCATTTTTAAAAACTCTTCTTTGTTTTGTAAGCATTACATGGCAAAGTAGCCAGAAGGTTGTGGATTCGCAGACCACCACTGACAAGGGTAGGGCTGAAAAGATCTCCATTATAATAAAAGTATCTTTTATAGACACATTTTACATGACTGGAGAAAAGCAAAACAAAATGTAATACCACAAAAGAGCATGACAACACATGAGCACATGCTGCAGCACCAGAGACGTGTTGACCTCTATACAGGCTGTCGTTAAAAAAGAGGATAGTCTTCGTGCTAAAGTTGTCTTTCAACTGTAAAATGCTAAATTCATCAATGAATTCGAGAAAAAGCCATTTGTTTTTTAACACTGCAGCCACATATCATTCATTTGGGTAACTGTCATTTTCTAATTTGTTATATTTTATTCCATGATATTGTTGTTAAAAAATGTATTTGTGTTGACTGTGATTAGGGCATGGGAATATAAGAGCATCTGCTGGGCTAAGTTAACAAACTAGGCATGCATAGCTCACCGCATGATCCTCAACCAAAGAATGGCCAAATGACAGTATAACCTAATAAGGTATTTTTTAAATTTCATTATTATTTAATTCTAAGTAGTACTTTTTTAAATGTAATATTATACCGCCTAAATGCGAAACTTATAGCATGTTGATGTGTTGTTGAAATGCTGAGCGCTCCTGCCAGCCTGTAGCGTGTCACAAATGCTTCACAATGTATTTCCTAAATAGCAGGCTATAGCCTAGCCTTCAAATAATACTAATATAGTCTAAAGTATATATTTTTGTTCGAATAGCTGGCTTAGGATACCTGGCTTGCTCCTGACTGATTTAGAGTTAGTACTGTATGTTGTTTAATAGCCTGTTAAAATGTTGAACGTCAATTGACAGTGACCACAGAAGGCTGCTGAGGCGACGACGGCTCATAATAATGGCTGGAGTGGAGTAAATGGAATGGTATCAAACACATGGAAGCCTGTCCTCTCCAATTAAGGTGCCATCGGACGCCTTAAGTAGTGACAAATCACACATTAGCCTACTTCCCAAGCAAAGTAAATGTTTTGTTTCCTCGGTTATAGAAGGTTGTAGCTCAGCCTTTGAATGTCAAAGAGACAAACTAAAGATATACCATATACTGTACATCGGAGTCACATCTTCCCCAGGCATTGTACAAATTGTTTAAGGCATAAAGTATTATTGATCACTTTATATAATCAGGTCCATTTATTCTTTCAGCTAACAAGGGGTAGGCCTTTGCTTTTAGAAATTTCCTTTAACAAAAGCAACAATACTCTCACATACCGCCTCAATTTGAGCACCGGTTTTAACTTAACACACCAATCCCTTCACTGACACAGATATGTAAGGAGTGCATGGTGACTGAAGGAACTGGCTGACAAAATCTATGGATAGTAGACTATCATTTTGTCTGTCTAACAGGTAGGTCTACCTCTTATTTCTTGAATAGGAAGAAATAGGGTCCAACACAAAACCCTCTTGCTGTTAGCCTTAAGCCAAATTATGAAGACTGCTTAAAGGAATTAGGCCTAGGACTGTTATGGTGACCGTATGAATGCCATACCAGTAGTCACACGTCATGATGGCAGTCAAATTCCACGTGACCATTTAGTCACGGTAATTAGGCTTCTCCAAGCTCTGATGCTGCTGATGGTCATTAGTAGTCTACAAAACTTGCTAACTGCCTGGTACTCAGAACTCTGTTGTCCCTCTAATCACTCTGACATCAATGCAAATGTGATCAAAAATCTAATCTTCACTTCATGAGAGCCCATGATCTCATGTTGCGCAACATTTCTATAGGCTATCCAATTACGTGAGAAAACCGAGTGATGGACTCTATTAAAAAGAGGAGGCTCCCATCAGCTTTCTATAGGCTGGGCCTACTATATTTATATGTCAACTTTCCTAATATTAAGCACATTTATTCTCTGTACAACAGGAGTATAGCCTACCTGGCTGGCATGAAAATGAACCACAGGAAAGCTATTTTAGTGCATAGATGACATGTATTTTTTCCCCTGCCCCTATTCTGACAGGTGCATGATAATGGTCCGTTCTAAATCAAAACTAATTTCACACGTATATTATTTAGTATATGTAAAGACAATATTAAATCAAGAATAGTCTGACGGGTGGCAATATTAGCCTATCACTTGTGAATGATATATCATCACTTGATGCCCAGCTTGTGTGCAGAAATGCATGCTTTTTTTGCGACCTTTTCAATTCATAGTCACACACCTCATGTAGCATAGCCCATAGGCCTATATGTTTTGATAAGATTTGTATCACAACTAAAGTGGCCAAGTAACTTCTTAAAATTAAGCACATTAATCAGCGGTCTAAGGCACTGCATTTCAGTGCAAGATGTGACACTGCAGTCCCTGGTTTGAGTCCAGGCTGCATCACATCTGGCTGTGATTGGGTGTCCCATAGGTTGGCGCCCAATTGGCCCAATGTCGTCTGGGTTTGGCTGGGGTAGGCAGTCATTGTAGTTAAGCATTTGTTCTTAACTGACTTGTATAGTTAAATAAAAAACTGATGTAGAGTCTAACTGGCATACATAAGCAGCGTGTGAGTTTCAAGTTTGGGGATGATCATTTTCACCATAAAAATGCACCTTTGTAATAAAAGCATTACATGCATAATCGCATTTGCGGTCACTTTTGAGAATGTTTTTTCCCACTAATGGAACATTCAAGCTTATAGCCTACTGCCATGTGTGCAGCAGTGTTAAGAAATAGCCTAAATGTTAATAAATAGCCTAAGAGTATCAACATTTTAAGCTAAATGTTCTGATCTGTTGTGTCAGCCTCATTGCTTTTTTTATTTATTTTTTATGCTGTAGACCTCTACTGTGCACCATGGCAGTGAAGCCTGTAACATTAGATCTGTTTATTACTGTGTCAGTGTGAAAGGTTGGGAATTAGCTTGGGAAACTGACAGATCAATAACGTTACATTGACATACTGACTAATACAACTCACATTGCACTGAAAAAAACATCAGAATATCAATTTTAAATAGTTTGGCTGATGGTTTCATCGTTTGATTCAGATCTAGTTTGATTGAGGCAAAAATAATAGCTAATGTAAGCCAACTTCTGGCCAGCTCTCTCTCTCTAACGGTACATCAACTGGAAAAAGCTTGCCAAGTACATTTACTTCTGAAACGTGACAAAACAAAGGCTACAAAACATTTCCATACAAACAACTGCTGTTAGATAATAAGAATAGCCACCTCATATGTCCCCCCCCCATCCCCAGTGAAAGTTGCGCCCCTGCTAAGTGCTACACAAATAGCAGTGTATATGGCAACAAAAATGGGCTTTGAATATAAACTTCAATTAGCACTCTAAGTCACACAGTACAAATAGTTCAAATACAGGGTAAATACAAACAATATATACACATTAAAGGTTTACAGTTTGGCTGCCACATACCACATGCAGACAACACTCACTAGTAACACATCTCTAGGGTTCTGTGCTGGTTTGGTTTGAAAGAGACTAATGATTGCAAGAGGCGGGTGGCCCCGCTCCTCTCCAGGGTAGAAGGGAGGTGGGAAGAGTTTTGAACACCGCACGCACGCACGCACGCACGCGCACACACGCACGCACGCACGCACACACACACACACACACACACACACACACACACACACACACACACACACACACACACACACACACACACACACACACACACACACACACACACACACACTATAAAACACACCCATTGATATTTACTAAATGCTGATGTTTACTAAATGCTGTTAAATGCACAATATGCTGCTGTCTTTGGGGGAAAATTAGCTGATTACTCAATGGTTTGTGCAAACACACTAATCCACATACTGTACACAATTCACACACACATACAGTGCATTCGGAAAGTATTCAGACCCCTTGACTTTTTCCATATTTTGTTACGTTGCAGCCTTATTTTAAATGCATTAAATGATAAAGCAAAAACAGGCATTTATAAATGTCAGCAAATGTGATGTGATGTGTTCAAAGTCTGCTGGGAAAGCCATTGTAAAGGTCTGTGTCACAGGGCCTAAGAGCTGTGTTGGTCAGCCCATCACATTATGGCTTTTGTCAGAGGGAGAACGTGATGTGTGTTGACTACGCTGTAATGTGGGTCTATGTGATGATAGGTTTGATGTGTTGAGTTATGTAGGCCACCTGACTACCCTTGTGCAAAATCTGAACCGGCAAATTAAGCAATGTACAGTACATCACTAGGTCAGGGATGAGGACCAATTATTCACCATTGACACGTCAACTCAACTGAACTACAGTACTACAATTAATGTTGGGAATACCTAGAGGAAGGTGACCCTGGGGCCCGAAATGCATTAGTCTGGCCCAGGTCATTACGGCTGTCATTGTATTCAGTGGTTGGAAGGGAAAAAACGGTGAGAGGGGGGGGGGTGCTAATGAGAAAGGAACATTTCTTATGGATCATAAAAAGAGCGCTTGGGCTGTAGCCAGCACGATCAAAACGGACACCTCAGCCTTTAGCCACTGTTCAATGGGAGGAATCAAGTCAGTCTTCTTCTTCTGACACCCACAGTTGAACACGTCCAGAAGGCCGGGAGGTCAATAGAGGATGGTCAAGGACGGTCAAGAGTTTGAAGAGGTTTTGAGTTAACTGAGAGATGCTGGTCCAGTCTTTTGCCTGGCTGCGTGGCGGCCTTAGGAAGAGTGAGTCTAATTAACAAGCCCATAGAGCAATAGATTAACTAGAGCGCTAATTAAAGACGTATAGAATGGGGTTAGCTAACGGCCCTCTCTACATCGCCACATTAGTCAGCCATGCTCAGAGCTGACCAACTATCAAAGCCAAGAATGTGCAATGAAAAGTTTCAGTCATATTTTTAAAGTAAGCCTTAGCATGGTCTACTATATATGCAATTCATTAGCCCTCGCAGATTTTCAGCGAAAGCTCTCTGCTTGGTTGAAGACACCTGGTGCTTGTCAGACACATGATAAAGTCCAACAGAATGTATTTTCATTGGAAGTCAGATGGTTTCATTCTTTTTAGGAGAAGGTTTGGCAGGCCGAGATTTCCTTGTCCCATCGTGCACTAGCGACTCCTGTGGCAGGCCATGCGCATGCACGCTGACACGGTTGCCAGGTGTACGGTGTTTCCTCCAACACATTGGTGCGGCTGGCTTCCGGGTTAAGCGGGCATTGCGTCAAGAAGCAGTGTGGCTTGGCTGGGTCGTGTTTGGGAGGACGCACGGCTCTCGACCTTCACTTTTCCCGAGTCCATATGGGAGTTGCAGAGATGGGACAAGACTGTAACTACCAATTGGATACCACCAAATTGGAAAGAAAAAAGGGCTACAAAAATATATTGGGGGGGTGCTGCCTGCCCCTGTTTCTTCTTATGTTCTTAATTCAGAAGAAAAACTCTGAATCTGTCTTTTGAGAAAAGTAATTTGGACAGAAATACCACATTATTGGTACTTGCATAGGGAGGCGCTTATGTGATGATAAAAAAAGCACTTTGCAAGAGATGGCACCTGAGAGGGTGGTGCAAAACTGTCATCCTTTCTAATGTGGCTGGTGCACTGTTATCTGAATATAGAAATTTTAGAAGGAAAACAAAGTATAGCGCCAAAGAAAAAAAGCATTTAATGGCTTTCCAAAGACATACTTGACTACTTGACTGACTTGTCAAACCAAGCCATGTGAGAAGCATCCCACTTCCTTGTTCATATGATTATCTGCAGAATCTAAGCATCTCAAAACAATGGCCTCTGTGTTTACTAGAGCGTCACAGACTCTACTTAAGTATGAAAACAGGATTATACCCATTAGCAGTCACACAACAGGACATAGTATGGCCTTTGTTTACTTGACAGGCAGCAACACTATTCATGGCAATATTATGACAGTAAATTGTCTATACATTCAACGTAAAGTAGAACATAGGTTGTTGTATAAAATATAGTGCTATTAACACAAGCAACAGGTTTTTAAGTACAGCACATAGAATTGACATAGCATGTTGAACGACTTTAACCAATCTAATTTTCTTAAAGTGGCATAGGCCTAGAACTGACGCGTCACATGACACTCAATGATAAAACCATGTCTTGATGTTAAGACCTAAACAATACCTTAAAATAACCACATTCCGTCACCAACACGTTTAGATTATGTATGTTGGAGCAATATGCATCATTTCTCTGGTTGGTTAAATTAAGGTTGTAAAAACTCATTGTTGTAAAAATAGCGTCTGTTTGTTATCACTAATATGTTGCCTTACACAGTTCACCTGACACACGTTGGATCTAACACCAAAACATCAATACTCCTTACATGCTGACCAGACCGGACACTTCACGTGCGCGAGCGTCGCAAAATAAATTTAGAAATCATGTTATTCAATTATTGCACCCACACTGCTCGCACGCGCCAACAATCGTCTGCGTTGCCAAGGGCTAAAATAGAAGTCATTCCTATTTCTGACGCAGATCGCGCTGCAAGTCCTGCCTCTCCCATCTCCTCATTGGTTTATAGAAGCAGTTACCCACGTGCCATCTCCTCATTGGTTATACCCATGTGGGTGATTGAAAGACGAACTGTTTTGCCGGTTGTCGTGGTAATACTATGAAAGTGTAGATGCCAATCACCATGTAAGTTCAAAGATGAAAAAGCCTGGAAGAAGGAGAGATGACTAGAAACGATTCGGTTGGCCGTTTTATGTGTGGATTAACTGTCGGAATAGAGGACCTTGTGCATTTCAGGTAAAATAACAACTCACTGTTTATATCCCAGGACAAATTAGCTAGCAACAGCAAGATAGCTAAATAGGACAAATTAGCTAGCAAGTGCAAGCTAACTAGCTAAATTGCCATACATGTTTAATGCTTTTCGACCTGTCCCCAAATTAATGTCATTGGTTCAGATTTTGTTTTGATATTTTAACCTGCGTGTCGCGATCGCGTTTGGTGTAGGGGGACAAAATAAATGTATGCACGATAGTGCACGATGACGCACGCGCGCAGCCGGTTTGGGTTCCATGTTAGGTAAATGAGAAAATGCAAACATGAATAGCCAATGTAATCTATAGAGGGGACATGACTGTCATCCGTGATTCATTACAAGGCAGACGTATCACTAGTGCACTAAAATCCCCAAATATTCTGGTTGGATCCTAGATGGCGCCGACAGATGTGGTCACCTCGCTTCGAGTCCTTAGGAAACTATGCAGTATTTTGTTTTTTTATGTATTATTTCTTACATTGTTACCCCATACAACAGGGAAGAACTATTGGATATAAGAAAGACGTCAACTTACCAACATTACCAACATTCCAGGAACATGACTTACCCGAAGCGGATCCTCTGTTTGGACAACCACCCAGGACAATGGATCTAATCCCAGAAGCCAACCCAAAACAACAGCGCCGCAGAAGGGGCAGACGCCAATGTCCAGTCTCTTGACAACAAGGAAGACAAAATTCGAGCAAAGGTTGCTTTCCAGAGAGACATCAGAGATTGTAACATGGCTCTCTCGGGATATGTTGTCGGAATCAGTTCAGCCACCGGGCTTCTCTATGCATCACGGCGACAGAGATGAACTTCTTATGGCTGCAGGGGCAGTATTGAGTAGCTTGGATGAAAAGGTGCCCAGAGGTGCCCAGAGTAAACTGCCTGCTCCTCAGTCCCAGTTGCTAATATATGCATAGTATTATTAGCATTGGATAGGAAACACTCTGAAGTTTCTAAAACTGTTTGAATGATGTCTGTGAGTATAACAGAACTCATATGGCAGGCAAAAACCTGAGAAAGAATCCAACCAGGAAGTGGGAAATCTGAGGTTTGTAAGTTTTCAACTCATCGCCTATCGAATACACAGTGGGATATGGGTCATTTTGCACTTCCTAAGGCTTCCACTAGATGTCAACTGTCTTTAGAACCTTGTCTGATGCTTCTACTGTGAAGGGGGCCGAATGAGAGGGGATTGAGTAAGGTCTGCCATGACCTGAACATGCTCTGACCATGCGAGAGCGAGCTCTGTTCCATCGCACTTCTGAAGAGAAAGGAATTCTCTGGTTGGAACATTATTGAAGATTTATGTTAAAAACATCCTAAAGATTGATTCAATACATCGTTTGACATGTTTTTACTGACTGTTACAGAACTTTTTGACATTTCGTCTGCTTTTAGTGAACGCACTTTGTGACTTTGGATTTGTTTACCAAATGTGCTAACAAAAGTAGCTATTTGGACATAAATGATGGACATTACCGAACAAATCAAACATTTATTGTGGAACTGGGATTCCTGGGAGTGCATTCTGATGAAGATCATCAGAGGTAAGTGAATATTTATAATGTTATTTCTGACTTCTGTTGACTGCACAATATGGCGGATATATTTTGGTCTTGATTGGGCTCTGAGTGCCGACCTCAGATTATTGCATGGTTTGCTTTTTCTGTAAAGCTTTTTTGAAATCTGACACAGCTGTTGCATTAAGGAGAAGTGGATCTAAAATTACATGTATAACACTTGATCTTTGATCAACATTTATTATGAGTATTTCTGGAAATTGATGTGGCTCTCTGCAAAATCACCGGATGTTTTTGGAACTACTGAACATAACGCGCCAATGTATACTGAGATTTTTGGATATAAATATGAACTTTACCGAACAAAACTTACATGTATTGTGTAACATTAAGTCCTATGAGTGTCATCTGATGGAGATCATCAAAGGTTAGTGATTCATTTTATCTCTATTTCTGCTTTTTGTGACTCCTGTCTTTGGCTGGGAAAATGACTGTGTTTTTCTGTGATTTGGCGGTGACCTAACATAATCGTTTGTGGTGCTTTCGCTGTAAAGCTTTTTTTGAAATCGGACACTGTGGTGGGAATAACAACAAGATTACCTTTAAAATGGTATAAGATAGTTGTATGTTTGAGGAATTTTAATTATGAGATTTCTGTTGTTTGAATTTGGCGCCCTGCACTTTCACTGGCTGTTGTCATATCGATCCCGTTAACGGGATTGCAGCCCTAAAAAGTTAACAGCTCTCTGGGAAGAGGAAGAGCGGGGATGTATACTTCATGATTAACAACTCATGGTGTAATCATAACAACATACAGAACTCAAGTCCTTCTACTCACCCGACCTAGAATTCCTTACAATCAAATGCCGGCCAAATTAGCTCCCAAGAGAATTCTCGTCAGTTATCGTCACAGCTGTGTACATTCCCCCTCCTGAGGCTGCATTTATTGTAGCTGGGGAATTTAACAAAGCAAATTTGAGAACAAGGCTAGCTAAATTCTATCAGCATATTGATTGTAGTACTCACAGGGGTAATACACTCTACCACTGCTACTCTAACTTCCACGATGCATACAAAGCCCTCCCCCGCCCTCCCTTATTCAAATCCAACCACAATGCCATCTTGCTCCTACCGTCTTATAGGCAGACTCAAACAGGAAGTACCAGTGACTAGAACCCTTCAATGCTGGTCTGACCAATCGGAATCCACGCTTCAAGATTGTTTTGATCACATGGACTGGGATATGTTCCGGTCAGCCTCAGTGAACAACATCTATCTATACGCTGACTCAGTGAGTGAGTTTATTAGGAAGTGCTTTGGAGATGTTGTACCCACTGTGACTATTAAAACCTACCCTAACCAGAAACCGTTGATGGATGGATAACGGCATTCGCGTAAAACTGAAAGCGCGAACCACCCCATTTAACCATGGAAAGAGGTCTGGGAATATGGCTGAATAATAACAATATAGTTATTCCCTCTGAAAGGAAAACAAACAAGCAAAATTCCGGTACAGGGACAACATTTCCGGTACAGGAAATCACGGACTACAAAACGTGGCCCGCTAAAAAGTACTGCTGCTGAACCAGATGGCATTCCTAGCCGCGTCCTCAAAGCATGCGCAGACCAGCTGACTGGTGTGTTTATGGACATATTCAATCGCTTCCTATCCCAGTCTGCTGTCCCCACATGCTTCAAGATGGCCACCATTGTTTCTGTACCCAAGAAGGAAAAGATAACTGAACTATATGACTACTGTCCCATAGCACTCACTTCTGTCGTCATGAAGTGCTTTGAGAGACTAGTTAAAACCTTTACTTAATACCCATCCCGGATCCGGGATCCTCCTCATCAAAAAAACTGACTAGCATAGCCTAGCCTAACGGGACAGGGATATCATATAATATAATTTTCATGAAATCACAAGTCCAATACAGCAAATGAAAGATAAACATCTTGTGAATCCAGCCATCATTTCCGATTTTTAAAATGTTTTACAGCGAAAACACAATATGTATTTCTATTAGCTAACCACAATAGCCAAACACACAACCGCATATTTTCACCATGTTTCCACCGCATAGGTAGCTTTCACAAAACTGACAAAATAGAGATAAAATTAGTCACTAACCAAGAAACAACTTCATCAGATGACAGTCTTATAACATGTTATACAATACATTTATGTTTTGTTCGAAAATGTGCATATTTGAGGTATAAATCATAGTTTTACATTGCAGCCAGAATAATTACAGAGAGCAACGTGAAATACATAAATACTCATCATAAAACATTTATGAAAAATACATGGTGTACAGCAAATGAAAGATAAATAAAATCTTGTGAATCCAGACAATATTTCCGATTTTTTAAGTGTTTTACAGCGAAAACACAATATATATTTCTATTAGCTCACTACAGTAGCCAAACACACAACGCAATTTACTACAAAACCGACAAAATAGAGATAAAATTAATCACTAACCTTGAACAAATTCATCAGATGACAGTCTTATAACATCATGTTATACAATACAATTATGTTTTGTTCGAAAATGTGCATATTTAGAGCTACAAATCCTGATTATACATTGTGAATACGTAGCATCGATTCACCAGAATCTCCGGAGATATTTTGGACACTTACCTAATCTGAACAAAGAACTTTACATAAAAATATTTGTTGTATGGCAAACAAAAGATACACTGGTTCTTAATGCAACCGCTGTGTTAGATTTAAAAAAAATAACTTTACCATAACATACAGCTTGCGTTATTGCGAGACAGCGCTCACCAAAACGGCGGAGAATAGGACTCAACATTTTACACAGAAATACGAAATAACATCATAAATGTTTTCTTACTTTTGATGTTCTTCCATCAGAATGTTGTACAAGGAGTCCTTGGTCCAAAATAAATCGTTGTTTGGTTTTAGAATGTCCATTTCTTCTGTCGAATTCGCGCCACAATGCTAGCCAAGGTTGCTAACATTCCCATCCTCTCTTGACGCAAAGAACGGAAAACTCCAAAAGTCCCAATAAACGTTGAATAAACTGATAAAACTCGGTTGAAAAAACCTACTTTATGATGTTATTATCATATGTATCAAATAAAATCAGAGCCGGAGATATTCGCCGTGTAAACCGAACGCTTTTCAGAACACAATGTCGAGCTCCGCCGCGCGCCTGAGAAGACAAAGAAAATTCCGGACCTGTCACTCCAAAAGCTCTCATTCGGCCCCAGATCAAGCTAGACACCCCATTCCACCTTCCACTGCCTGTTGACATCTAGTGGAAGGCGTATGAAGTGCATGCATACCGATAAATAAAAGCCAGTTGAATAGGCAGGCCCTGAAACAGAGCCTCGTTTTCAGATTTTTCACTTCCTGTATGGAAGTTTGCTGCAAAATGAGTTCTGTTTTACTCACAGATATAATTCAAACAGTTTTAGAAACTTCGGAGTGTTTTCTATCCAATAGTAATAATAATATGCATATTGTATGATCTAGAAAAGAGTATGAGGCCGTTTCATTTGGGCACGATTTTTTCCAAAGTGAAAACAGCGCCCCCGTATTGACAAGAAGTTAATGATCATATCACCTCCCCCTTATCGGTCACCCTGACCCACTTCAGTTTGCATACCGCCCCAATGGGTCCACAGATGATGCAATCGCCATCACACTGCACACTGCCCTATCCCATTTGGACAAGCGGAATACCTATGTAAGAATGCTGTTCATTGACTACAGCTCAGCATTCAACACCATAGTACCCTCCAAGCTCATCATCAAGCTGAAGGCCCTGGGTCTCAACCCCACCCTGTGTAATTGGGTCCTGGACTATTTGATGGGCCGCTCCCAGGTAGTGAAGGTAGTAAACAACATCTCCACTTCGCTGACCCTGACCCTGAGGCCCCACAAGGGTGTGTGCTCAGCCCTCTCCTGTACTCCCTGTTTACCCACAGTTACGTGGCCATGCATGCCTACAACTCAATCGTCAAGTTTTCAGACGACACAACAGTAGTGGGCTTGACTACCAACAACGACGAGACAACCTACAGGAAGGAGGTGAGGGCACTCGGAGTGTGGTGTCAGGAAAACAACCTCTCACTCAACGTCAACAAAACAAAGGAGATGATCGTGGACTTCAGGTAACAGCAGAGGGAGCACCCCCCTATCCACATCGATGGGACAGCAGTGGAGAAGGTGGAAAGTTTTAAGTTCCTCGGCGTACACATCACATACAAACTGAAATGGTCCACCCACACAGACAGTGTGGTGAAGATGGTGCAACAGCGCCTCTTCAAACTCAAGAGGCTGAAGAAATTTGGCTTGTCTCCCAAAACCCTGACAAACCTTTACAGATGCACAATCGAGAGCATTCTGTCGGGCTGTATCACAGCCTGGTACGGCAACTGCACCGCCCTCAACCGCAAGGCTCTCCAGAGGGTGGTACAACACAACGCATCACCGGGGGCAAACTACCTGCTCTCCAGGACACCTACACCACCCGATGTCACAGGAAGGCCAAAAAGATCATCAAGGACAACCACCCTAGCCACTGCCTGTTCACACCGCTACCGTCCAGAAGGCGAGGTCAGTACAGGTGCATCAAAGCTGGGACCGAGAGACTTAGAAACACTTTCTATCTCAAGGCCATCAGACTGCTAAACAGCAATCAGAGAGGCTGCTGCCTACACTGAGACCCAATCACTGGCCACTATAATAAATGTATCACTATTCACTTTAAACAATGCCACTTTAAATAATGGCACTTTAATAATGTTTACATATCTTACATTACTCATATCATATGTATATAATGTATTCATACCATCTATTGCAACTTGCCTATGCCGCTTGGCCATCGCTCATCCATGTATTTATATGTACATTTTCTCATTCACCCCTTTAGATTTGTGTGTATTAGGTAGTTGTTGGGGAATTGTTAGATTACTTGTTTGATATTACTGCACTGTCGGAACTAGAAGCACAAGCATTTCGCTACGCTCACATTAACGTCTGCTAACCATATGTATGTGACCAATGAAATTTGATTTGATTTGAATTTATTTGGATGTACGCTTTCAGCAGATAGATATTCATCATATCATAATCCTAGTACATTTCAGAATCCTGCGATGGCTCATTGAGCCAATGTCAACCTCAGGTCAATCAGATATTTTGAAGTCTCTAGGCTGTCTTTAGGAATCACAAGGTGGTGACAGCCAAGAGAAGAAGAAGTGAACCCAGGTGGGTAGAAAGGTTACAGAGAAACATAGGGGAGAGGATATGAAAGGAGAAAGAGTAGAGAATGCGAGAAGCACAAGAAGAGGATGGGGAAGAATATGAAATTCCACAGTGGAGAGACAGAGAGAGAGAGAGGAAAGCCACAGTATCTTTAATTACAGTGGTTAGGGTATTCCTCCACAGGAGAAGTGTAGAGACTGCAAACAAACACACTCAGGGATTTGCTTTTACTGTCACACAAACAGAAAGCATTAGCCTTTCCATTGGCTCTCTCTGCCAGCTTTATGTGAGAGGAAGGAAATCACTCTTGTTGAAGAAAGACCTGTGTTGGTTTGAATAAATGCTCTATGCATTGTAATTTCGAGTATTGACACATTGTTAGCGTTGGTTTTCAAGTGATGAGAGTTTTTGTGTTTATTAGAGTAATTAAGATGCGTGACTTGTACGTGACTTGTATGCGTCGATATAGGTGAAGAGACAGATTCTTGCAGATTCTTGAGCTGTTAGATAGCTTATCTTTTTTATGACTGTGAAAGTATAGAGACATGCCATTGGTTTGGAATGAAGGGCAGAGCGTCTATTAGTTTGTGTGCAGCAGCCCTTGAGATATTGCACTCAAAGCTTAATTATCGATGTTGTTGACAACGCAGTGATTTATATAGAGAGCTTTTGGAGATTTCTGCCAACATCTATCAACAGCAATTTAATTCACATCAATAGTTCCAGCGGTATCTGAAAGTAAACATTTATAAATTATTCAACATACACTACCGGTCAAAAGTTTAAGAACACCTACTCATTCAAGGGTTTTTCTTTATTTTTTACTATTTTATACATTGTAGAATAATAGGAAATACTTCAAAACGATGAAATAACACACAAGGAATCACGTAGTAAACAAAAAGTGTTAAATATTTTATATTTGAGATTCTTCAAATAGCCACCCTTTGCCTTGATGACAGCTTTGCACACTCTTGGCATTCTCTCAACCAGTTTCACCTGGAATGCTTTTCCAACAGTCTTGATGGAGTTTCCACATATGCTGAGCACTTGTTGGCTGCTTTTCCTTCACTCTGCGGTCCGACTCATCCCAAACCATCTTAATTTGGTTGAGGTTGGGGGATTCTGGAGGCCAGCTCATCTGATGCAGCACTCCATCACTCATCTTCTTGGTAAAATAGCCCTTACACAGCCTGGAGGTGTGTTGGAGCATTGTCCTGTTGAAAAACAAATGATAGTCCCACTAAGCCCAAACCAGATGGGATGGTGTATCCCTGCAGAATGCTGTGGTAGACATGCTGGTTAACTTCTATATAAATCATAGACAGTGTCATCAGCAAAGCACCCCCACACCATAACACCTCCTCCTCCATGCTTTACGGTGGGAAATACACATGAGGAGATCATCAGTTCACTCACACCGCGTCTCACAAAGACACGGCAGTTGGAACCAAAAATCTCCAATTTGGACTCCAGACCAAATGACAAATTTCCACCGGTCTAATGTCCATTGCTCGTGTTTCTTGGCCCAAGCAACTCTCTTCTTATTATTGGTGTCCTTTAGTAGTGGTTTCTTTACAGCAATTCGACCATGAAGGCCTGATTCACACAGTCTCCTCTGAACAGTTTATGTTGAGATGTGTCAGTTACTTATTTGGGCTGAAATTTCTGAGGCTGGTAACTCTAATGAACTTATCCTCTGCACAGAGGTAACTCTGGGTCTTCCTTTCCTGTGGCGGACCTCATGAGAGCCAGTTTCATCATAGCGCTTGATGGTTTTTGCAACTGCACTTGAATAAACTTTCAAAGTTCTTGAAATATTCCATATTGACTGACATTTATGTAATAAAGTAATGATGGACTGTTTTATCTCTTTGCTTATTTGAGTAGTTCTTGCCATAATATGGACGTGGCATTTTATACCAAATAGGGCTATCTTCTGTATAGCCCCCTACCTTGTCACAACACAACTGATTGGCTCAAACTCATTAAGAAGGAAAGAAATTCCACAAATTAACTTTTAAGAATACACATCTGTTAATTGAAATGTAATCCAGGTACCTCATGAAGCTGGTCGAGAGAATGCCAAGAGTGTGCAAGGCCAAGGGTGGCTATTTGAAGAATCTCAAATATAAAAGAGATTTTGATTTGTTTTACACTTTTTTGCTTACTACATGATTCCATATGTGTTATTTCATAGTTTTGATGTCTTCACTATTATTCTACAATGTAGAAAATAGTAAAAATAAAGAATAACACTTAAATGAGTAGGTGTGTTCAAACTTTTGACTGGTAGTGTATACAAAGAATGAAATCTGGGGGAACAGACTAAAAGTCAGTTGTTGTTATTTGCAACATCTTGAAAGAAGAATGGGAAATACTGCTGAGATTTCAAAACTGCTTGATCTTCCATTTTTCTGCCAAGGACAAGGACGATGTTCACCCAAGGTTGAAGGTCATGTACAATATTAAATGTGTGAAGATGTCTGCAGTCTCATGGTTGATTCTAATCTACCTCCATTTTTACCTCCATGTTGTGTGTTCCATGCAGACATTCCATTTCATTCAATACTAATACAGTTTGAGGATGATCTGTTGGGGTGGCTTGACTTGGATGGAGGTGGTGGCACCAAAAAAATGCGGAACTCATGAGGGGCCACATTTGCTTGCGGGTCTGCGTATCCCCCCCATTTTTGTGTTAATTTTGTGCAATTCTACACATTTTGCCATGGGGTATAAAGAAAAGTTGCAGTTTTAAAGCAAGTTTGCTACAATTCTACATATTTTGCCATAGGGTGGAGAGAAATATTTGCAGTTTTTTATATGATATCTGAGTGAGACTGACAAAATCAATGGGGCCCCCCCAGACGGTAATTCGACCATGATAACAAATTTAGATAGCTGGCCGCGAAACTAAGTTAGCAATCTAAAAAATGGTAGCTGACATGGGCTAATTAACTGACTATCAATGACTGACATAACAAGAGAAAACCTGCTGATGCAAAACCACATTTTTTAAATGCACCTTGTGTATTCTACTATTCTAACTTGCAACAGTAAGTTGAGACCCTGTCTGAGTTCCTAAATAAAAAATGTATTCATGGCTGCCAGGTGCCAATCCCTGCTTTTGAGGATAGTGAATGATGAAAGTGTATAATGCCACCCATGACATCCATGGCTCAGCTTTCTCACAGTTGATTACGAATGGACTTTTACTTGATACACTACATCTGCATTTCTCACAGTAAAGCATGATTTTAGTGCATAGTTCCCATCTTTCCAAAGGAACTGATGGGATTGTCTCACCCTGTTTGGTTGTGAAGCTGCAGTTGCATCTCAATGACCGTCCTGACACCCCAGCATCCCAGGGAGGTCTAACTGTGGCCGTCAGTAAGCATCACAGTGAAATAGTGAAACGGACACTTCCTATTCCCCTGTGGGGGGCTGTGTGGTGTGCCGTTGGACTGCTGCAAAAGCTCCAATGTCAGCAGTCTAGTGTGCACAGTCTGTCCATTTGGGAGAGTCTGTCACCAATCTAGACAGCCCTGCAGGGCACTCCTCCAGCCCCTATGGTACGATGTTACAAACACTGAGACTTCCACTCAAGATGTCAAAGTTCTGCAAGGGCTTTTGCTGGAGGTTGTCTGAAGAGGAATGCATTAGCTGTAAGTTGCTCTGGATAAGAGTTTCTGCTAATTGACTAAAATGTAAATTTAAAAAACACTTACATTTCATAACAGAAACAAAGGATGAATTTTCACTCAGAGAGATCGTTCAAAAAGCCTTGGTTTGCAAACACCCGTACGACAGGAAATTTGTGTCCTTCCCTCCCATAAGGTAATCCCAAATTAATTGTCAGACTTCTGTCCTGACTGTTTCCCTCTGTGGTCAAATTAATTGTCTTTGTTACCCTTACAAAAAAACAACATGACAAAATCACATTAAAAAAATACATGGTTTTCACATATTATATATTTTTTTATTCACATGAAATTTTCACAGCAGGTTTCCCTCAAGTGAAAAGAAAAATCCACACGTGATATTATTTTTTTCAGACTTTATTTTTAAAACTTAAGGACCAACCCTGCTTAACTTGGTGGCGGCAGGTAGTTTAGTGGTTAGAGCGTTGGACTAGTAACCGAAAGTGTTGCAAGATCAAATCCCTGAGCTGACAAGGTAAAAATCTGTCGTTCTGCCCCTGAACAAGGTAGTTAACCCACTGTTCCTAGGCCATCATTGAAAATAAGAATTTATTCTTAACTGACTTGCCTAGTTAAATAAAGGTAAAATAAATGTAAAAAACTTCAGAGGCAAACCATCAGGGTGCTATGTTGCTGGAAGGAATGTGCCAAAACTTGCAACTGGAAAAAAGAACAGCAAAAGTAAAAGCCATGCTAACATAACCAAAGATAGGGAAAATTGCAGGAAAAAGAGGCATTTTATTAAATTGCGTTATTATATATTTTTTTATGTACTGAAAACTATTTTTTTGCATCTTTTTACAATCATTTGGTTTCACATTTAAAAATTTCCTTGCAGTATTTTGATTTGCTATCAATACTTTTGGGTTTATGTTTTGCTTTCAATATCATTATTTTTGTTTGCAACACTAAGAATGTAGTTCTCGACTTCAGAAGTTTTGCTTGATATTAATGGCACAAAGTGACTCAAATTTGCAGTGCCGTGAAAATCTTTCACATGTGAACTTGCAATTCCACATGTGAAAGTGAGATTTTCACATGTGAACGTTTTTCAGATTTCACAAGCGAAACCGCAATTCACATGTGAAGTGAAAATATGTTATTCTCCTCACATATGAAAATGTGGTGTTAACATCTGAACTCAACATTGAATACATTTGAAAATATGGTTTCACGTGAAATTCAAGCTCAACATGTGAAACTACAAATTTGACATGTGTTTTTTGTAATAATAGCCTCTCTGTTGGTGAGGCTATGAATGAAATCTCACTATCTTCAGTCAAGTGTGCCTACACTATCAAATAAGGCATGTCTTAATAATACTAATCTTTATGATTATCATATGTCCTAATAAAGGAGAGAAGGGGAGCTACACAGATGGGACGAGTTGCAATCTGGACGCAAACTTCATCTCACAGCTGTGTGCTGTCATGTGCAGAGACGTCCACCGCCGTGAATGGAGATGTAGAGATGAAGGAGATGAGGAGACAGGCTCTTTCTCATTTCCGACGACACAGGGTACCGGCGGTGATGGTGTGACCAGTGGATGATTGGCTGATGGCAAGGACGCAAAATACAGGACATGTACACACACCCCCATACACACTTACTCTCAAGCACGCAGGCCAAGGACACACTCACGCGCACTCTAAAGCACGCTTACACTGTATTATATATAGGAGCTCCTCTGTCCAGACGCACCATGATAGAGACTGTGGGTGGCCACTCAGAAATGCAGAAGCCTTCAGAATATGAAAACAGCTTTTACCATTACCTAACAGTAAAAGGCTGCTACTGTAATTAAAAAATGAGACACTGAAAATGGTCTCCCTACTAAGCCTTCGTTTTATGTATAACCCTGCTGTCATGTTCTTTACAGTAAAGAACATTTTCAAAAACAGTGGAACACTATGTAATTCAACCTGGACTCAGGGGTAAACATAACATAGTAAAAAATCCAGCATACCTAAATTAGTATGATATGTTACATTTGGTATGATATGCATTAAATTGTGGATGCCCATCATTCATTTCGTATGTTATGTTACAAATTACAATTAGTATGACATGTTATGAATTACAATTGGTATGATATTCTACGGATTGCAATTCGTACAATACGTCATGAATTCGCAATACGTACGATATGTTACGAATTCCAATTTTTTGTGGCTAATGTTATCTAGGTGGCTAACGTTAGCGAGGCTAAGGGTTAAGGTTAGGGTTAAGGTAAGGGTTAAGGTTAAGGTTAGGGGAAAGGTTAGCTAACATGCTAAGTAGTTACAAAGAAGCTAAAAGTAGTAAGTAGTTGCAAAGTTGATAATTAGCTAAAATACTAAAGTTGTCCGTAATGAGATAAGACGCAAGCATTGGGTTGCTAGACGTTCACGTTGTGCGCTCGTCCATCCACCCCGACCAACCATTAAGTAACCTTCTGTCTTATGTAACCATACCAAACGTAACATATCATACTCATTTGAGTGTCCTGGATTTTCGTTTACTATGTTACATCTAGTATATGAGACCAGCCTGTGTAATTACCTTTGAATCCAAATCACTGAACTAGAGGCCTGTGTTGCTGAAATGAGTAGCAAATGTACTGAGAGAGAAGCCTACTCCCAACCTGAGCACGCACAGCAGACTATTCACTGACTGACCCCTCACCTTTTGATGACAACAGTGGCGCTATTCAGCATGCTCTCAAATGGAACTGTATTGCTTTGGAGAGGAAGTGGGATATGCCTGGCAGTTTCAAAAGCAGAGGTAGAATAGATAGATGGCAGGTGCTATGAAATGTCTACTCACACGGTGACATTTATCACTTGAAGAGGTGCCGTCATAATGTGTGTGCAGTATGTCTGACTGTCGCAGATCCCATGGCAGATACGGATTGAATCAACCTGCAGATTCTATTGAAGGGTTGTTTCACTCAAGAGCAAGGTCCACCAAGCTGGAGCACTTCAATGTTAACGTAATTTCAACACGCTGTGTGCTCTGTGTCAAATTTCATGCCAGAGGTCTTCACAGGACCAACAGACCCGAAATGTCAATATCCGACTCGTGACACAAACGGGTCCGGGTCCTAAATTAAGACTTTTTTCTCGGGTCTGATATAATTGCCACGGGTCTCGGGTATGTGCAATGAAAATTGATTTACCGACTGGACCTGTCCTCTGTTAATGTAATGTGTGAGTCGATGAGAACTGTGTGAGCTTGTTATCTGTGTCAGACAATTGCAACTCAATAAAACATATAGCTTATGTCCAGCTGAAATTGTCCCGGCTGCTCACGTCACATGTGCCTGCTGCTGAGGAGAGAGAGAGAGAGAGAGAGAGTGAAAGGAGCCTTGGCCGAGGCTACTGTTGATTGAAAATATGGAGGCCTTTATCATTCGCCTTTGTTGGTCATTTTTTAAGGTTTAAACCAATTCTTTAAACAGGCTATACAACAAGTGTTTTGTTTCATTCTCTTGAGCCATTTTCCTTTGCAAAATTAAGTTCATGTTGTGTTTACTGCAATATAATAGAATTACAGATAGGCCTATATGACTACTCGCAAAACAAAATAAAAAGTTGAACCCGTTACGAAATGGATCTGTGGCTTTCCCACCCGACCCAATATGCATAAATACATGTTCCGAATGGACCTAAGGACAGTCCGACCGGTTCCATAAAGGCCCGTGGAAAAACAGACCCAAAGAGACCCGTGCCAGGTTCAGATTTGAGAGACCCGTCAGATGGCTGGTCTTAGGGAGTAGCGTGAGAAAATCAAGTGGGACCAACCTGTAGTACATACTTCCATTTGCTACCAGATGCTCTTTTTTTTTACTAGGCAAATCAGTTCTTATTTACAATGACAGCCAACCCCAGCCAAACCCGGACAACGCTGGGCCAATTGTGCACCGCCCTATGGGACTCCTAATCATGGCCGGATGTGATACAGCCTGGATTCAAACCAGGGACTGTAGTGACGCCTCTTGCACTGAGATGCAGTGCCTCAGACCGCTGCGCCACTTGGGAGCACTGTTTTTGTTTGTTTGAGGCTTTGTTGTCCCTCACTGAATATTGTATCTCTCAGGTTTTAAAATGTTTACAAATGTGTCTCATTCTCCCATGTCCAACCGGTTTATGGAGTTAGATTGGATCAGATACACATTTACTCAGAAAACTCGCACAAAACATCCCTAGAATAAACACCCACACAGTTTCCTAAAATTCAGTTTGTACTTATCTCAAAATGAGAGATACAAGAGAGAAATGAATCATAGGTACAGATGTGTATTGGTTGTTGTTGTTTGGTTTCACAATACTACAGTAGCTCCACAGCCAGTAGCAATGTGTGCTGTTCACGTGTACTGAGCGTAGCTTACACTCTCAGAAATAAAGGTTTACATTTGTTCTTAAAGAGGCACAAACGCTTGCCACTGTAGTGGTACCCTGTAAGGTACGTCCTTTGTACCTTTGGTTATAGGTACATACTGTAATTGTACCCTTGCAGTTTGAACCTTAAAAGAGCCAATAGTGTACCTTAGGGGACAAGATAGTAAAGGTACAAAAGCATACTATACCTTTGGAAAAGGTAAACGTGCCTTTAGGGTACCAGCACAGTGATAAAGCCGTTTGGCAAAAATGTTCCTCTAAAAAGGTTATTGTTGTTGTTATATTTTCATATTTCCCAGGGTGCCTTTCAAGTGAATTTTAGAGTTACCAGTAAAAATATATATATATTTGTAATTGTCACATACCACCCATGACTATGTTTGCTATTGACAGAGACATGGTTGTTGCATTCAATGGCTTTCAGTCCTGTAGCCTCACGTTACATTATGCTGGCTTGCAACGTGATATGTAATTCCTATTGGAATCGAGCTAGGATATACAATTTTTTTTTACTTTTAAATCACCCGCAACCAGCATTTAGAATGACTGCCACGGTAGGGAAGATGTAAAAAGAGACTACCTAAACCATCTAAATGGAAACAACTGTCTCAGTAACGGGAGCAATACTAACAGATTGGATTCATTTTGTTATGTATGTTATTTATCTTGATGTAGCATAACATCAATAAATCAATCAATGTGCATGCAAAAGCGCACATTGAAACAAACAATTATAAAAACACCATTGCATTATCCACACATGTACCCTAAAAGGTACCCAACAGTACCATGTGAGATTAAGGTACATAAAGTGTATTTTTTTTATTTTTGTACCCCTGGGAAAAATACTGTACCCTTTTATTCTGAGAATGTAGCCCTATCTTTTAGCCTTTGCCAACCAAACAAACAGTCCTGTCTTATGTGATCTCACCTCACACACTTTGGCTGACCTTTAAAGAAAATCAATTTGTATTCTTGGTGACATATGGTGCTCCACTATAAGACCTTATGCCGTGCTTCTCTTTACTGTACAGTACAAGGAGAAAATGTTCAGACCTTCAATGAATGCCTACAGGGCTACAGATGGGAGTATTGATTGGAAAAGGCTTTTCATGCTTTCAATGCTGCCCTGCCAACCATTCCAGTGAACTGCAAGTTTTTAAGGAAAAATATATAGGAACCCAATGGGGTTTGCTTAGCCTTGGTATTGTTTAATTTCATTTGGTTAGCTTATTTAACCACCACTTTGGTTTTTTGCAGATCATTTGAATAACATATCTTACAAGGGGCCTATTGAAATGTTTGTCATTATGAACTCATTATGAACAAGTTGTGAGAGAACCTTAAAAATACACAACCACATTACGGTAAGCTACTCTTTTTAAAAAGAACATCCATACTACAGCCTCATTCAGAAATGGGATGTCGCCATTCCCTTATGCTCATTTTGCATAAATTCAAAACTAAGGCTTCAGGATGTCTTTGACGTGCTACACACGACAGACTCAAGAGACCTTGGGAAAATGAGATATTAACACAATAAAAATAGGACTATACTTTAACAAAACAACTTTTACTTAAGTCGTCAGAAGTTTTGGGGCCGCGATAAAGAGGAAGTTGGCAGGTTTTGTTGGGCGGATGAGGGAAGTTCACACTGAGAGAATGGGACAGATTAATCTCCAGACCGCAGCGGAGAACGACTTAATCACAGAGAAGAGAGGGAACTTTACCTCATCTCAAATGAAGGAACTCTGACAGGCACCATTATCCAGGGCTTAGACAGATCATGCTTTGGTGAATCGAGACAACATTAAGAAGGAGCAAGATCAGAGGGTCTCGGCTATTCAGTAGTACCTGGGGTCCAGGTTTAAAAGTTAAGAAGCAGAGCGGACGCCCCTGATGATTACCTGCGTGTCAAGATGATTAGCCCACATTAAAGCGCAATTAAGAGAGAGGAACAGAAGTGAGATAGGTGTCATTTTCGTTTCCCGTAGCGATCACCTACCACCCACTCTCTCCTTCACAATGGGTCTGTAGCACTAGGTGAGAGAAAAGAGAATAGAGAAGAGAATAAGTTTGAGTGGAGGGGAAAAGGCTCCTGACAAAGAGATAGAGCAGTAAGTCAATTAATCTCTCATTTTGCTGAGGTGAGATGTGATAGTTACGAATCATAAGTGAACAGGAGAGGCGGAATACATGTCTGATTATAAAGAGCCACACTGCTGACAGCCTCTAAGTGGAGCACAGATTCTCTCTATTGATGAAGTCTATTAAATACAGGGACTCTAAAGTAAAGGACAGGCGGTCTGAGGAGCTTTTGGTAGTGCATTATAGAAGACAACACTCATACACATGCAAGCACTGACGGATGGATGCATCCTTTCTCTCAAGTGGGTACGCACATACATCTATGAGTGTTCCCTACACACATATACATGTTTTCACACAAAACATTCACTCAATTAAGCTCATACACACACAAACACACTCACACAGAGACACAAACACACACACACACATTCCTACAAAACAGGACAAACACGAAATGCCTCATTAAATAGAAATCTTAAAAAATATATATATTTAACCTTTATTTTGACATGGAGTCATGCTGAGACCAATGACTCTTTTCTCTTTCTCAATACACATCAAAAACACATCAATAATACACATCAATATACACTGTAAGCAAAACACATACTTCAATTATCAGCAATTGGTGGTGAATGTTTATTACAGGGGGTTAGATGACCTCCTTTCCTTATATAGCCTTTGTATGATTACACTGAACTGTGCATATACAGCAGAAGTGAAGACACACTGATGGAACAGAGCAGAGCAGAAGGGTTTGATGTTCACTCCTACTCCCACAGGCTGGCTGTGAAAGCCTCTCTCTCAGGGAAACACTGGGGTCAAAAAAGTGCTTTGTGATTAAAGCTTGAGCACAGGAATGCATGAGGAAACCGTAGAGTCTTACAAACTTTTCCTGCATTATAGGACAGTATAGGAAGACACACTAGATCCTGGGGTGGAGGGTGCAAAAACATGCAACGAGTTACAGACAACTGAAATTGATTTAGGTGGAGACTACTCCTTTGGGTAGAGATGGGCTTAGATGGGCCTGAGAGATGAATTCTTAGTAACATTAAGTGGAATAAGCCGAGAAGAGTGGACATTTGAGAAGGGAAAGTGGGAAATAAATTGCCTCCTCACAGCTAAACACATAATTGAATGGCCTGTCTTGTTTGTCCTTCCTGTGCTAATCATGGTATATGGAGACATGCTTTTGAGTTAGCACTGGTAATTACCTGTCTCTGTTGGAAGCCCATCCCCACTCTGCTCTTAAAACTGAGAGAGTCCTATTGTACACACTTGAGACTTATATATACATAGGTGCACAAACTATAGCAGTGCAAGGTTACTGTATAGACTTCAGACAATCTGTATACAGTAATTTGAGGGTTAAGCACAGGGCAAGGGGGATCCCCACCACAGCTTTAGGGTGGTACAACTGAAACAATGCATCTCCTTAATGGCAAGTGTTAGAAGCTCAGAATCATCATAGTGTCCTAAATAGCTTCCTCAAGGCCTTTCCCCAACACTTCAAGTCATACAGTGGAGCTACATAAAGAACCCAATTCTTCTGCAAAAGCTCCACATGATTTCGAGGCTACAATATTATAAAAATTATGATTTTTCTAAGAAACCCAGCAAATCCACTTCCCTTATCACACGTCACTGTACATACTGACTTATTCATACAGTACTCATACAGTACAAATTAAGCATATTCACATCGACGGAGCTGTAGTGGAGCGGTTCGAGAGCTTCAAGTTCCTTGGTGTCCACATCACTAAGGACCTATAATAATCCAAACACACCAAGACAGTCGTGAAGAGTGCACGACAACACTTATTTCCCCTCAGGAGGCTGAAAATATTTGGAATGGGTCCTCAGATCCTCAAAAACGTATACAGCTGCACTATCTTGAGCATCCTGACTGGTTGTATCAAAGCTTGGTGACTGCCTGGCATCCATTGTTGGTTAAGGGCTCATAAGGATTTCACGGTAAGGTCTACACCTGTTGGACTTATTGCATGCGTTACTGAGATGGTTGTGCCAGTTCAGATGATTTAGGTAGCCTACTTACTCAATCTTCCCTACCCTGGCAGTCATTCTGAATGCAGGATGTGAGTGATTAAAGTTGGAATTGTTGAATATCCTCCCTCTGGCTGGTTTCCAATAGGAATTACACATCACTTTGCAAGACAGCGTAATGAGACTTGCAGGCCTGATGTGACCTGTAAACTATGAGTTTCCTAACACCACTGAGTTAGAGTATAACTAGGCCCTCAAATAAATGTATTATGATATATGTAATGTATTGTCAAGAGTTTAATTTTAAAGGCTAAAAAGGCTGGAACCATTCATAGAGGGTTCTAGAAAGACCCCTTCAAAGATAAAAGGGTTATTTGCATCACCGTACATAGAGGGTTCTAGGTAGAACAATTTACAGGGGGTTCTATGGAGAACCCTAAATCAAATCAAATCAAATGTTATTTGTAACAAATACATGTTTAGAAGATTTTATTGCGGGTGTAGCGAAATGCTTGTTTTTCTAGCTCGAACAGTGCAGTAATATCCAACAATTCACAACAAAACACACAACACACACAACCTCAAAGTAAAATAATGGAATTAAGGAATATATAAATATTAGGATGAGCAATGTCGGAGTGGCATAGTTTAAAATACAGTAGAATAGAACACAGTATTTACATATGAGATGAGTAAAGAAGAAATGTGTAAACATTATTAAAGTGACTAAAGTTCTATTATTAAGTGGCCAGTGATTTCAAGTCTATGTATATGGAGAAGCATCCTCTAGGGTGCAGGGTTGCGTAACTGGGTGGTAGCCGCCTAGTGATGTCTATTTAACAGTCTGATGGCCTTGAGATAGAAGCTGTTTTTCAGTCTCTCAATTCCAGCTTTGATGCACCTGTACTGAACTCGCTTTCTGGATAATAGCAGGGTGAACAGGCAGTGGCTTGGGTGTTTGTTGTCCTTGATGATCTTTTTGGCCTTCCTGTGACATCGGGTACTGTAGGTGTCTTGGAGGGCAGGTTATTTGCCCCCGGTGATGCGTTGGGCAGACTGCACCACCCTCTGGAGAGCTCTGTGGTTGCGGGCGATGCAGGTGCCATACCAGGCGGTGATACAGCCCGACAGGATGCTCTCAATTATACATCTGTAAAAGTTTTTGAGGGTTTTATGTGCCAAACCAAATTTCTTCAGCCTGTGTGGGTGGACCATTTCAGAATGTTAGTGATGTGTACACCGAGGAACATGAAGCTTTCCACCTGCTCCACTGCGGTCCTGTCGATGTGAATAGGGGTGTGCTCCCTCTGCTGTTTCCTGAAGTCCACGATCAGCTTCTTGGTTTTGTTGACATTAATTAAGTGAGAGGTTATTTTCCTGGCACCCCAGGGCCCTCACCTCCTCTCTATAGGCTGTCTCGTCATTGTTGGTAATCAGGCCTACTACTGTTGTGTCGTCTGCAAATTTTATGATTGAGTTGGAGGCGTGTGTGGCCACGAAGTCATAAGTGAACAGGGAGTACAGGAGGGGGCTGAGCACGCACCCTTTTTTTTCACCTTTATTTAACCAGGTAGGCCAGTTGAGAACAAGTTCTCATTTACAACTGCGACCTGGCCAAGATAAAGCAAAGCATTGCGACAAAAACAACAACACAGAGTTACACATAAACAAACGTACAGTCAATAACTCTATGAAAAAAAAAAAAATCTATGTACAGTGTGTGCAAATGTAGAAGAGTAGGGAGGTAGGCAATAAGTAGGCAATAAGTAGGCCCTAGAGGTGAAAATAATTACAATTTAGCATTAATACTGGAGTGATAGATGTGCAGATGATGATGTGCAAGTAGAGATACTGGGGTGCAAAAGAGCAAAAGGGTAAGTAATAATATGGGGATGAGGTAGTCGGGTGTGCTATTTACAGATTGTCTGTGTACAGGTACAGTGATCAGCTGTACTGACAGCTGATGCTTAAAGTTAGAGAGGGAGATATAAGACTCCAGCTTCAGAGATTTTTGCAATTCATTCCAGTCATTGACAGCAGAGAACTGGAAGGAAAGGCAGCCAAAGTAAGTGTTGGCTTGCGGATGACCAGTGCAATATACCTGCTTGAGCGTGTGCTACGGGTGGGTGTTGCTATGGTGACCAGTGAGCTGAGATAAGGCGGGGCTTTACCTAGCAAAGACTTATAGATGACCTGGAGCCAGTGGGTTTGGCAACGGATATGTAGTGAGGGCCAGCCAACGAGAGCATACAGGTCGCAGTGGTGGGTAGTATATGGGGCTTTAGTGATAAAACAGATGGCACTGTGATAGACTACATCCAGTTTGTTGAGTAGAGTGTTGGGGGCTATTTTGTAAATGACATCGCCAAAGTAGGATAGTCAGTTTTACGAGAGTATGTTTGGCGGCATGAGTGATGGAGGCTTTGTTGCGAAATAGGAAGCCGATTCTAGATTACATTTTGGATTGTGTTGAGGAGCAGCAAAGTGGAGGTGTTGTTTCCTACCTTCACCACCTGGGGGCGGCCCGTCAGGAAGTCCAGGACCCAGTTGCACAGGGCGGGGTTCAGACCCAGGGCCCCGAGCTTAATGATGAGGTTGGAAGGTACTATGGTGTTGAATGCTGAGCTGTAATCAATGAGCAGCATTCTTACATAGGTATTTCTTTTGTCCAGATGGGATAGGGCAGTGTGCAGTGCAATGGCGATTGCATCATCTGGACATTGGCCTGATGGGGGAGGTTTATGACCCCCATAAATACCTTTCCCCTTTTTCCTCTCTCTACTCTACCGATGTGACTATTGAAAATCCCTTTGTTAACATGGAGAGTCTGGTAACATCAAACGGTGGGAAACTGAACTATATTTCGGTAATCCAACCAGTTGAAAATATACGTTGGTACTTAATGAATGTGATGTCGGATCAGTTGGCGGCTGAGACATTATTACTGATAATAGGACGACATAAGCTGTATCTTGGAAAGTCTGCACATTCATCAGATTCACGTGGAATTGTTGTTCAATTTAAATGTTTAAATATGAAACTATTTGTGAAAAGATTAAATGTAATTTTAGCTCCTAAATGAGAGAATTGGTTCACATGAGTGAACTATGCTCAACTCAGTGGCCCCGCCCATGTGAACAGACACTGGTTGTAAACTATGAAACACGGCCCTCTCTCCCAACCCTATATAAGCCCTTTACGAAAATGTAACTTCCGGTTCCAAGGACGTGTGGACTTGAGGTCCCCACGTTGAAAGCACAAAGACCACCTACAGAACTAAGCCAACCTCAGCAAGAACCTAACAAAATTAGCATCGAATTTCAATGTGAAGGTGACGACCTACACGCCGGAAGGATGAATTTCGCCTATACCAGCCAGAATATAGCACGAGCATATAGCATGGCAACTTGGTATGAACTTTGAACCCTTATTCACTAAAGAAGTGATACCTCCTAGCCGTTGCGTTAGCGCAGCAACTGTAGACGTGGGCTAGGAGAGGACGGACAGAGTATCTGTCATATCTGTTCCGTCCGCAAGGTACGTTTTCCTTTATGACATAATTTGTAATCAATGTATGATCCATTCTGTGCTGATGTAATTCTGTGTGATTATTTAGATATTTAGTAAATAAATAATTAAACCAAATTTTGTATTGCTGATTCAACTTGTTAGCCAGGGTTCGTGAAGATAACCAAGAATTTACAACTTTCAGATGAGACTAAATAAGGTGACGATTAAATATTGACTGCTACTGATCTAAAAGATTATCAGGTCTTTAAGAGTTTATTCGGAAGATAACATCTCTATAAACATTATTTCGTGGTGCCCCGACATTCTAGTTAATTACATTCACCTGATTAGCTTAATCAGGTAATATGAATTACAGAGAAATGATTTTATTGAATAGCATGTCATATCACTTAATCCGGCATAGCCAAAGACACGACAGCGGTAAGCAAATTAAAGTGGGTCTAGGGTGTCAGGTAAGGTAGAGGTGATATGATCCTTAACTAGCCTCTCAAAGCACTTCATGATGACAGAAGTGAGTGCAACGGGCCGATAGTCATTTAGTTCAGTTACCTTTGCTTTCTTGGGTACAGGAATAATGGTGGACATCTTGAAGCAAGTGGGGCCAGCAGACTGGGATAGGGAGAGATTGAATATGTCTGTAAACACTCCAGCCAGCTGGTCTGCGCATGTCTGAGGACGCGGCTAGGGAAGCCGTCTGGGCAAGCAGGCTTGCGAGGGTTAAAATGCTTAAATGTCTTACTCACATCGGCCACGGAGAAGGAGAGCGCAAAATCCTTCGTTGCAGGACGCGTCGGTGGCACTATGTTATCCTCAAAGTAGGCGAAAAGGGTGTTTTGCTTGTCCGGAAGCAAGACGTCGGTGTCCGCGACGTGGCTGGTTTTCCCTTTGTAGTCTGTGATTGTCTGTAGACTCTGCCACATACAGTTGAAGTTGGAAGTTACATACACCTTAGCCAAATACATTTAAACTCAGTTTTTCACAATTCCTGACATTTAAATCAGAGTAAAAATTCCCTGTCTTAGGTCAGTTAGGATCACCATTCTATTTTAAGAATGTGAAATGTCAGAGTAATTGTAGAGAGAATGATTTATTTCAGCTTCTATTTCTTTCATCACATTCCCAGTGGGTCAGAAGTTTACATACACTCAATTAGTATTTGGTAGTATTGCCTTTAAATTGTTTAACTTGGGTCAAACGTTTCGAGTAGCCTTCCACAAGCTTCCCACAATAAGTTGGGTGAATTTTGTACCATTCCTCCTGACAGAGCTGGTGTAACTGAGTCAGGTTTGTAGGCCTCCTTGCTCGCACACGCTTTTTCAGTTCTACCCACAAATTTTCTATAGGATTGAGGTCAGGGCTTTGTGATGGCCACTCCAATACCTTGACTTTGTTGTACTTAAGCCATTTTGCCACAACTTTAGAAGTATTCTTGGCGTCATTGTCCATTTGGAAGACCCATTTGCGACCAAATGTTAACTCCCTGACTGATGTCTTGAGATGTTGCTTCAATATATCCACATAATTTTCCTCCTCATGATGCCATCTATTTTGTGAAGTGCACCAGTCCCTCCTGCAGCAAAGCACCCCCACAACATGATGCTGCCACCCCGTGCTTCACGGTTGGGATGGTTATTATGGCCAAACAGTTATATTTTTGTTTCATCAGACCAGAGAACATTTCTCCAAAAGGTACAATCTTTGTCCCCATGTGCAGTTGCAAACCATAGTCTGGCTTTTGGATGGCGGTTTTGGAGCAGTGGCTTCTTCCTTGCTGAGCGGCCTTTCAGGTTATGTCGACATAGGACTCGACTTAAATGTAAATGTAAATGTTTTACTGTGGATATAGATACTTTTGTACCGGTTTCCTCCAGCATCTTCACAAGGTCCTTTGCTGCTGTTCTGGGATTGATTTGCGCTTTTCGCACCAAAGTACATTCATCTCACGGAGACAGAGCGCGACGGTATGACTGCTGCGTGTTCCCATGGTGTTTATACTTGCGTACTATTGTTTGTACAGATGAACGTGGTACCTTCAGGGGCTTGGAAATTGCTCCCAAGGATGAACCAGACTTGTGGAGGTCTCCAAATTTTTTCCGAGGTCTTGGCTGATTTCTTTAGATTTTCCGATAATGTCAAGCAAAGAGGCACTGAGTTTGAAGGTAGGCCTTTAAATACATCCACAGGTACACCTCCAATTGACTCAAATGATGTCAATTAGCCTATCAGAAGCTTCTGAAGCCATGACATAATTTCCTGGAATTTTCCAAGCTGTTTAAAGGCACAGTCAACTTAGTGTATGTAAACTTCTGACCCACTGGAATTGTGATACAGTGAATTATAAGTAAAATAATCTGTCTGTAAACAATTGTTTGAAAAATTACTTGTGTCATGCACAAAGTAGATTTCCTAATCGACTTGCCAAAACTATAGTTTGTTAACAAGAAATTTGTGGAGTGGTTGAAAAATTTGTTTTAATGACTCCAACCTAAGTGTATGTAAACTTCCGACTTCAACTGTACATCTACATAGACGGTTCTAGGTAGAACACTCTGCAAAGAGTTCTACCAAAAAGGGTTCCCCTTTGGGGACAAACCCGAAGAACCCTATATGCTTCTACTTAGCACCTTTTTTAAAGAGTGTAGGGCTTATCTAGCAGAAGGAGGACAGTCTCTGTACTACATTGTGTGTCAATAATCACACACGTGGATCTCTAGATGTGACTCATATCACAGGTAATTGTGTGTGTGTGTGTGTGTGTGTGCGTGCGTGCGTGCGTGCGTGCGTGCGTGCGTGCGTGCGTGCGTGCGTGCGTGCGTGCGTGCGTGCGTGCGTGTTTTTTTACAACACATGAGCGAGGTAGATGGAGTGTTTGAGAGAAATTGCCCATCGTAACGACATTATAATATATAGACGTTATTTAAATGTAGACTCAGTGATATGACATATGTGCACAACGTAAACAGCATAGTGGGTCAATTTCCACAATAACTAAGAGCATACATTATTTTCATTAGGAATGTAGTGAAGTGAAAGTAAAAGTTGTCAAAAATATAAATAGTAAAGTAAAGTACATATACCCTAAAAAACAACTTACGTTGTACTTTAAAGTGTTTTTACTTAAGTACTTTACACCACTGCAGGTTAGTAGCTAGTTTTCAATTCAATTGGTGACAGATTTTCATGCGAAGATTCAAAAAGATGCATAAAGACAATATGCAAATTTCCACACCAGTGGTGTGTTTCCACCAAACTGACTTGTTGCAGATAAAAATCAGTGCTTGATGACATAGTGCACACAAAATGTACTTTTTTTAAAGTTTTCATGTACCGAATAAAAATCTAATGTTCAATGTGTTTCCATCACATTTTCCACTCTACCGATAGTTTTGTCACAAAATCTGAAGCAAATGTACCCACTCTGGTCAACAGCGCGCAGATACAGTGCGGGTAGGCAAGTGTCACGTTCCTGACCTGTTTTCTCTTGTTTTGTATGTGTTTATTGGTCAGGGCGTGAGTTTTGGGTGGGCAGTCTATGTTTTCTATTTCTATGTTGGGATTTTGTGTTCGGCCTGGTATGATTCTCAATCAGAGACAGGTGTCTATCGTTGTCCCTGATTGAGAATCATACTAAGGCAGCCTGGGTTTCACTTGTGTTTTGTGGGTGTTTGTTCCTGTGTCAGCGTTTGGGCCACACAGGACTGTGTCAGGTTAGTCACGTTTGTTGTTTTGTTAAATTGTAGTGTTTGTTGGTTTGCCATTAAATCATGAATACTTACCAATCCGCATCTTGGTCCGATCCATGCTCCTCCTCGTCTGAGGAGGAGAACGACATTGACAGCCGTTACAGAAACACCCACCAAACCAGGATCAAGCGGAGTGGAGAAGGAAGGCAGGAACAACAGCAATGGGGAAAAGAGGAATGGACTTGGGAGGAGATCCTAGACGGTAAAGGACCCTGGGCAGAGCCAGTGGAGTGTCGCCGCCCCAAAGCGGAGCTGGAGGCAGCGAAAGCGGAGAGGAGGTTGTATGAGGCTAAAGCAAGGCAGAGCGGCTGGAAGCCCGAGAGGCTCACCCAAAAATTTCTTGGGGGGGGGGGGGGGGGGCTAAAGGGGAGTGTGGCGAAGCCGGGTTGGTTACCTGAGCCAACTCCCTGGGCTTACCGTGGAGTGAGAGGGCGTCGTACTGGTCAGACACAGTGTTATGCGATAAAGCGCACGGTGTCCCCAGTACGCGTGCTTAGCCCAGTGCGGGCTATTCCACCTTGCCGCACTGGGAGGGCTAGGTTGGGCATCGAGCCGGATGTCATGAAGCCGGCCCAACGTATCTGGCCTCCAGTACGTCTCCTCGGGCCGGCGTACATGGCACCAGCCTTACAGGTGGTGTCCCCGGTTCGCCTGCATAGCCCAGTGCGGGCTATTCCACCTCGCCGCACTGGCAGGGCTACGGGGACCATTCAACCTGGTAAGGTTGGGGAGGCTCGGTGCTCAAGAGCGCGTGTCCTCCTTCACGGTCCGGTAGATCCGGCGCCACCTTCCCACCCCAGCCCAGTACCATCAGTGCCGACACCACGCACCAGGCTTCCAGTGCGTTTCCAGAGCCCTGTTCCTCCTCCACGCACTCTCCCTGTGGTGCGTGTCTCCAGCCCAGTGCCTCCAGTTCCGGCACCACGCACCAGGCCTACTGTGCGCCTCAGCAGGTCAGAGTCGGCCGTCTGCCCAACGCCGCCTGCGCTGCTTGCCTGCTCAGCGCTGCCCGAACTGTCTGCCTTCCCAGCGCTGTCTGAACTGTCTGCCTGCCCAGCGCTGCCCGTCTGTCCCGAGCCTTCAGAGCCGTCCAGCCAGGACCAGCCAGAGCCGTCCAGCCAGGACCAGCCAGAGCCGTCCAGCCAGGACCTGCCAGAGCCGTCCAGCCAGGACCAGCCAGAGCCGTCCAGCCAGGACCAGCCAGAGCCGTCCAGCCAGGACCAGCCAGAGCCGTCCAGCCAGGACCAGCCAGAGCCGTCCAGCCAGGACCAGCCAGAGCCGTCCAGCCAGGACCTGCCAGAGCCGTCCAGCCAGGACCTGCCAGAGCCGTCCAGCCAGGACCTGCCAGAGTCCCTCAGCCAGGACCTGCCAGAGTCCCTCAGCCAGGACCTGCCAGAGTCCCTCAGCCAGGACCTGCCAGAGTCCCTCAGCCAGGACCTGCCAGAGTCCCTCAGCCAGGACCTGCCAGAGTCCCTCAGCCAGGAGCTGCTGCCCCTTATCCCGGTGCTGCCCCTTATCCCGATGCTGCCCCTTCATTTAGGTGGGTTTAGTTGGAGGGTGGTCATTGGGAGGGGGATACGGAAGCGGGGAGTGACTATGGTGGGGTGGGGACCTCGCCCAGAGCCTGAGCCACCACCGTGGTCAGATGCCCACCCAGACCCTCCCCTAGACTTTGTGCTGGTGCGCCCGGAGTTCGCACCTTAAGGGGGGGGTTATGTCACGTTCCTGACCTGTTTTCTCTTGTTTTGTATGTGTTTATTGGTCAGGGCGTGAGTTTTGGGTGGGCAGTCTATGTTTTCTATTTCTATGTTGGGATTTTGTGTTCGGCCTGGTATGATTCTCAATCAGAGACAGGTGTCTATCGTTGTCCCTGATTGAGAATCATACTAAGGCAGCCTGGGTTTCACTTGTGTTTTGTGGGTGTTTGTTCCTGTGTCAGCGTTTGGGCCACACAGGACTGTGTCAGGTTAGTCACGTTTGTTGTTTTGTTAAATTGTAGTGTTTGTTGGTTTGCCATTAAATCATGAATACTTACCAATCCGCATCTTGGTCCGATCCATGCTCCTCCTCGTCTGAGGAGGAGAACGACATTGACAGCCGTTACAGCAAGTCTACTTGATGAGATAATTATGGATAAGAGCAAGAATATTTTTATTTGTCATCTGGCAGTCAAGCATCGATCAGCACTTCACCAGAATAAGACCCTCAATATTTATTGGAAAGGAGCATTAAGCTCATCACCTTGCACTTTCACCACCCTGTGAAGTTCATCATAACTTATTTCATCTGTTGCCTAATAAACTGCATGGTTTCCAGAGTCATAGAGGGAGGAGCACAAACTACAGTATTAGTTTACTTTGATATGATGGTTATTATATCAATATTTGCACATACATGCATTTCCACTGCCATTTCCTGCATACTACATTTTACCACACAAAGATCCCAACATGTCGAACAAAGAAAGTATCTGTCAGCGTTTATAAAATTGTAGTGAAACATCCTGTTTCCATCACAGCTCCCATTATATGTTTTATATGGTACTGTATGACTTTACTTGCATAAAAACTGTTGATTCAAATGTAGATGTTGACACCAAAAGATCCCACCTTGTCTAGCATATTTTGTTTTGTCAACATTTTGAAAGTTTACCACAAATGTTCTGTTTCCATCAGGCCTGTCGTTCCATTTTTTATTTGACAGCCTAGCCTTCTCTACTCGCATAAAACGTTTGGATGACCATACTTTTTCGAACTGTTTCATATTGTGCTGTCCAAGGGACATATTGTGTCTGATGTTGTATTCTGTGTCATACACTGAACAGTATAATGTTCAGGAATTATTAAGTATTTATAATATAGGCACTGACACCAGCATTTACATGGCAAAAAAAGAGCTGTAGACAGATGTCCAATGAGCAGTACTGTAATTACAAAACACGCAGTAGAGGTACTACTTTGCCGCAGCCTGGTCTCACTCAAATTTGTATGATATGTTACGTTTGGAATGCTTACATAAGACAAATGGTTACCTAAGGTTAGTCATACCATAGGCTATGCATATGACTCGTGTTCTGCAGTGATGTCTAAAATTATTTGAATTAATCAGCACCTTGGAGAGCGCTGTCCATTTCACCACCATAGATAGTAGGCTACATGGAGAGCGCTGTCCATTTCACCACCATTGATAGCAGGCTACTTGGAGAGGCTACTTGGAGAGCAGTGTACTTTTCACTACCATTGATAGTAGGCTACTTGGAGAGCGGTGTACTTTTCACCACCATTGATAGTAGGCTACTTGGAGAGCGGTGTACTTTTCACCACCATTGATAGTAGGCTACTTGGAGAGCGCTGTCCATTTCACCACCATTGATAGTAGGCTACTTGGAGAGCGCTGTCCATTTCACCACTATTGATAGTAGGCTACTTGGAGAGCGCTGTCCATTTCACCACCATTGATAGTAGGCTACTTGGAGAGCGCTGTCCATTTCACCACCATTGATAGTAGGCTACTTGGAGAGCGCTGTCCATTTCACCACCATTGATAGTAGGCTACTTGGAGAGCGCTGTCCATTTCACCACCATTGATAGTAGGGCTACTTGGAGAGCGCTGTCCATTTCACCACCATTGATAGTAGGGCTACTTGGAGAGCGCTGTCCATTTCACCACCATTGATAGTAGGCTACTTGGAGAGCGCTGTCCATTTCACCACCATTGATAGTAGGGCTACTTGGAGAGCGCTGTCCATTTCACCACCATTGATAGCAGGCTACTTGGAGAGCGCTGTCCATTTCACCACCATTGATAGCAGGCTACTTGGAGAGCGCTGTCCATTTCACCACCATTGATAGTAGGCTACTTGGAGAGCGCTGTCCATTTCACCACCATTGATAGCAGGCTACTTGGAGAGCGCTGTCCATTTCACCACCATTGATAGCAGGCTACTTGGCTGTTTACTCTGTCTGCTGCGCTGCTACGTTGTGTTTGACACTTTTTTTTCTCACGCGTTCCGGTACCTCAGAGCACCCAGAATAACCAGCCCTCTCGCGCTCATTATGTGTTCCGGGTCCTCCCAGATTACAAATTGAGCACTGCTTATACGCACAACCTAACCTATGGATTGTGCACCCATGAAACGGCGTATCAGCCTACTCAGTGACACTATTGTGGTAATAATTTTTGTGGCTAGCTTTACATAGTGTACCAGCGCTGTGTCCCGCAGGAGGACGGACACAACGTTGGAGAACGTTCAGATAGAAAGTATTATTATTTAGAACAAACATGCCTCTGATTCTAAGGAATCATGTCAGTTATATTCATGGCATTTCTACCTACAATGTTTATGAAACGATTTTGTACTAAACACGCCCAGGCTAACCCACTGGAAAGCCTCGCCCACAGCCGACCCCGCCCTGTTGTGTGTGCCTAGGTGAGGCGCTTCTCTTTCCGACAGGAAACCAGAGTGAAACCAGATAGCATCAGCTGATATTGCACCAATGAGATCATCACTTTACATAATATGGTGGTTTATTTAGTCCACCAGCTTCTGTACACACTTCTCTTGGTGACATGCTATTGCTGTAACGTGCATTACTCGCATGCATGTCTGTTTTCTGCTTGATTCTGTTTAGCAAACGCTGAACTTCGCTTGAACTTTGCCCGCGTCATTCATATACTTCATGTGCAATGTTTGGTGGCCACGGGTGTTCATGTGATTCTATTTGATTGCAAGGATTAGCTAGCTAGTAGGATTAGTCTCGCAGTCTGTGTGCTCTTGTATACACACCAATCCTGGAGAAATCACCCCCTGTCCATACAAAGAGGAAGTATGCTTGGCCATATATGTCAATACAAAGTGAGTTGCATATGTTTTTCAATGATGTGCTTATCACGGTGATTGATAGTGTTCGGTTTGGGTACTCTTAATTGACTATTTAAAAGTCTGGCTATTTAGCAGATTTTTGGCTTGGGGGTAGAAGCTGTCCCAGAGCCTGTTGGTCCGAGAACCGATGCACTGATGTACTGGGCTGTCTGAACCACACGCTGTAGAGGTTTGTGGTCAAGGGCGGTGCATACCAAGCGATGATGCAGCCAGTCAAGATGCTCTCGAGGGTGCAGCTGTATAACTTTTTGATGATCGAGGGCATATGCTAAATCTTTTCAGCCTCCTGTGCATGTGTGTAAACCATGTTAGTTCCTTAGTGATGTGGACGCCAAGGAACATGAAGCTCTCAACCCACTCCACAATGGGGGTGTGCTCTCCTCTCTTTCTCCTATAGTCCACAATCAGCTCCTTTGTCTTGACGTTGAGGGAGAAGTTGTTGTCATGGCACCACGCTAGTACTGTAAGTCTCTGACCTCCTCCCTGTAGGCTGACTCATCGAAGTCGGTGATTGGGGCTACCACGGTCGTGTCATCAGCAAACTTGATGATGGTGTTGGAGTCACGCGTGGCCACACAGTCGTGGGTGAACAGGGAGTACAGGTGGGGACTAAGGACACAAGTCCAAGATCCAGTTGCAGAGGGAGGGGTTCAGGGTCCCTAGCTTGGTAATGGGCTTGGAGGGGACTATGGTGTTGAACGCTGAGCTGTAGTCTATGAACAGCATTCTCACATAGTTATTTACCCTCTTGTCCAGGTGGGAGAGGGCAGTGTGAAGTGCAATTGCGTCATCTGTGAATCTTTCGGGGCGTTATGCGAATTGGAGTGGGTCTAGGGTGTCTGGGATGATGGTGTTGATGTGTGTCCAGCCTTCAAAGCACTTCATAATTTCAGTGCTACATAGTCATTTAGGCAGGTTACTTTGGAGTTCTTGGTAACAGAGACAATGTTGGTCAGCTTGAAACATGTTGAGATTACAGAATGGGACAAGGATAAATTGAAAATGTCAGTGAAGACACTTGCCAGTTGAACTGTGCATGCTTTGATAATGCACAGTGGTATTTTGTGATTGTTAACCTGTTCAAACGTTTTGCTCACATCTGCCACGGTGAGCGAGATCAAACAGTCATCCGGCAAAAACAGGGGCTTTCACGCAAGGCAGAGAGTTGTATACCTCGAAGCGAGCATAAAAGGCATTTAGCTCGTTTGGGAGTTTTGCATCGCTGGGCAACTCATGGCTGCGTTTCCCTTTGTAATCCGTTATCGTATGCAAGCCCTGCCACATGCAAGGAGCGTCGGCGCTGGTGTAATAGGATTCCACTATATTCCTGCTATATTGTCCTTTTGCATGTTTTATATCTCGTTAGAGGTCGTAGCGGGATTTCTTGCATCTGTTCATGTCTGAGTCCCGTTCCTTGTAAGCTGTAGCTCCAGCCTTAAGCATGGATATTGCCTGTAATGGATGGTTTTTGGTTTTGATATGTTCTTATAGTCACTGTGGGGATGACATTGTTTATGCACTTATTGATGAAGCCCGTGACTGTTGTGCTAAACTCCTCCATGCTATCAGATGAGTCCCGGAACATATCCCTGTCTGTACTATCAAAACATTCTTGTAACCTTGTTTATGCTTCATCCAACCACTTCCATACTGAGCACATCACTGGTACTTCTTGTTTGAGTTTTCTTTGTAAACAGAAAGCAGGAGAATGGAGTCATGGTCAGATTTGCCGAAGGGAGGATGAGGAAGGGCCTTATATGCATTTCTGTGGATAGAATAAAAGTGGCCCCTAGTGGTGCAGGAGACAAGCTGGTAGAAGTGAGGTAGGACGGTTTTAAGTCTCCCTGAGTTAAAGTCTCTGCCGACCAGAAACGCTGCCTCTGGGTGAGTGATATCTTGTTTGTTTATGGCCCCATAGAGTTTGTTGAGTGCCAAAGTGATGTTGGCTTGGAGCGGGATGTAGACAGCCATGAAAATTACAGATTAAAACTCTCTTGGTAGATAAAAGGGTCTGCAGCTTATCATGAGGTATTTTATATCACACTTGATTTCCTTCACACTTGAAGCAGCACACCTGTTGTTATTTATAAAGAAACACACTCCACCTCCTTTCGACTTCTCAGAAGCCGCTGTACGATCCTGCCATTGCATGAAAAATCCACTGAGTACTATGTGCATAGCGTCATCATCCTGCCACGTTTCATTAAGACATATAATATTGCAGCTTTTCAAGTTGAATGAAGCTTATCCATCTTATTCTCAAATAACTGGACATTTGCCAATAGAACAGAGGGGAGCACTGTTTGTTTTTTTCTTTGCCTCAATTTCACCAGGACTCCACCCCGTCTATGCCTGCGGCGTTTTGGTATCCCATGGAATAAAGGAATAATGTCTGGTATGAACAGTGGTACAGATAAGTCGGATTTGAAGTTGTATTTGAAATTGAAATCAAGGTTAGTAACTGTCAACCTGATGTCCAGAAGTGGTTGGCGATCATATGTGATAATGGAATGAACTTTCGGTAAAAAAAAGTAAGGATAAACACGATATAAGTCACTATATGTTGAGATGGTGCCGAAGAGGGTGGCTTATGTTTTACATACTCCTGACCAATTGTGCTATTTTGTTAGTTTTTTGGCGTTGTTTGTAACTTATTTTTTTACTTATTTTGTACATAATGTTGTTGTTACCATCTCTTATGACCGAAAATAACTTCTGGACATCAGAACAGCGATTACTCACCACGACCTGGAAGAAGCTTTTTCCTTTAACCTGTTGAGGACAGAGGGCGCTGTTTTCACTTTGGGGGAAAATCGTGCCCAATTTAAACGGCCTCGTACTCAATTCTTGCTCGTACAATATGCATATTATTATTACTATTGGATAGAAAACACTCTCTAGTTTCTAAAACCGTTTGAATTATATCTGTGAGTAAAACAGAACTCATTTTGCAGCAAACTTCCTGACAGGTGGAAAATCTGACAAGTGGAAAATCTGAAATTGATGCTCTGTTCTAGGGCCTGCCTATAAATGTCCTTGATATTTATTAGTATACTTGCACTTCATACGTCTTCCACTAGATGTCGACAGGCAGTGAGAGAAGAAATGGAGTGTATAACTTGATCTGGGGTCGAATAAAAGCTCTTTGTATGTGTCACCAGTTTCCTGTTTTCTGGAGCGTGCGCGAAGGGACCTGGTATTGCCTTCTGAAAGGCTGTCGTTATAGACGACTAATATCTCCGGCTTTGATTTTATTTGATAAATGTGACAATATCATCGTAAAGTATATTTTTTCAATATAGTTTTATTAGATTATTGAAATTTATTTGGGACGTTAGGCGTGTTGCGTTGTGTGCCTTTGTTCAGGAAGGAGAGCTTCGCGCTACTTTGCTAGCTTTCCGTGCTAATTGACTGGAGAAGAGGACATTCTAAAACCAAACAACGATTGTTCTGGACAAAGGACCCCTTGTACAACATTCTGATGGAAGATCATCAAAAGTAGGACCCATTTTATGATGCTATTTCATATATCTGTCGAACATGTTGTACTAGTAGTTTGCGCCCAGATTTTGGGCACGCTCTCGCTATAACTAAGCTGGATGTCGTAATGAAGTTATTTTTAGAATTCTAACACGGCGATTGCATTAAGAACTAGTGTATCTATCATTTCCTATACAACATGTATTTTCTAGTAACGTTTATGAATAGTTATTTGGTCAGAATAGTTGAGTGTCATAAAAATATCCGCACATTCTGGGAAAAAGGTGCTATGTTAGCACAATGTATAACCACTGATTTCAGCTCTAAATATGCACATTTTCGAACAAAACATAAGTGTATGTATAACCTGATGTTATAGGACTGTCATCTGATGAAGGTTTATGAAGGTTAGTGAAAATTAATATCTTTTGCTGGTTTATTCCCTATCGCTAACGTGCCTATTGCTATCGCTAACGTGCCTTGATGAATGAATGCGGTAGTGTGGTAGGCTATTGTAGTAAGCTAATATAATGCTATATTGTGTTTTCGCTGTAAAACACTTAAAAAATCGGAAATATTGGCTGGATTCACAAGATGTTTGTCTTTAATTTGCTGTACACCATCGATTTTTCAGAAATGTTTTATGATGAGTATTTAGGTATTTGACGTTGGTGTCTGTAATTACTCTGGCTGCTTCAGTGCTATTTCTGACGGTAGCTGTGATGGTAGCTGCAATGTAAAACTGATTTATACCTCAAATATGCACATTCTTCGAACAAAACATAGATTTATTGTATAACATGTTATAAGACTGTCATCTGATGAAGTTGTTTCTTGGTTAGTTTGGTTGGTTCTTGGTTAGTTAGGTTGGCTTTGTGCATGCTACCTGTGCTGTGAAAAATGTCTGTCCTTTTTTGTATTTGGTGGTGAGCTAACATAAATATATGTGGTGTTTTCGCTGTAAAACATTTTAAAAATCGGACATGTTGACTGGATTCACAAGATGTGTATCTTTCATTTGCTGTATTGGACTTGTTAATGTGTGAAAGTTAAATATTTCTAAAAAATATTTTTGGAATTTCACGCTCTGCCTTTTCAGTGGAATGTGGGAGGAGTTCCGCTAGCGGAACCCCGGTGCCAGACAGGTTAACAAGTCCAACGAGAAGAATATACTGCTCTCCAGGGAACAGGACCAAATCCCCATCATTTGCGTGAAGAAAAGACAGAGGAAAAGAGGATGCAGATCTTCTGGGAATCCGTAGGCGAGCAAGTAAACGAGCGAGTAAACTCCCACTGACTTCCGTTCTACTTGCTAACATGCAATCATTGGCAAATAAAACTGATGACTTACGATTACGATTATCCTACCAAAGGGACATTAAGAACTGTAATATCATATGTTTCACTGAGTCGTGGCTGAACGACGACATGGATAATATAGAGCTGGTGGGATTTTCCATGCACCAGCAGAACAGAGATGCTACGTCTGGTAAGACGAGGGGTGGGGGTGTGTGTCTTTTTGTCAACAACAGCTGGTACGGAATGTCTAATATTAAAGAAGTCTCGAGGTATTGCTCGCCTGAGGTAGAGTACCTTATGATAAGCTGTAGACCACACTATCTACCAAGAGAGTTCTCATCTACATTATTTGTAGCCGTCTATTTACCACCACAGGCTGATGCTGGCACTAAGACCGCACTTAACCAACGCTATTAGGCCATAAGCAAACCAGAAAATGCTCATCCAGAAGTGGCGCTCCTAGTGGTCGAGGACTTTAATGCAAGCAAACTTAAATCAGTTTTACCAATTTTTACCAGCATGTCAAATGTGCAACCAGTGGGGGAAAAAAACTCTAAACCACCTTTACTCCACACACAGACATGCTTACAAAGCTCTCCCCCGCCCTCCATTCGGGCAAATCTGACCATAATTCTATCCTCCTGATTTCTGCTTACAATCAAAAACTAAAGCAGGAAGTACCAGTGACTCACTCAATACGGAAGTGGTCAGATGATGTGGATGCTACGCTACAGGACTGTTTTGCTAGCACAGACTGGAATATGTTCCGGGATTCATCGAATGACATTGAGGAGTATACCACCTCAGTCATCGGCTTCATCAATAAGTGCATTGACGACGTCGTCCCCACAGTGACCATACGTACATATCCCAACCAGAAGCCATGGATTACAGGCAATATCTGCATCGAGCTAAATGCTAGAGCTGCCACTTTCAATGAGTGGGACACTAATCTGGACGCTTATAAGAAATCCTTCTATGCCCTCAGACGAACAATCAAGCAAGCAAAGCGTCAATACAAGATTAAGATTGAATCCTACTACACCGGCTCTGATGCTCGTCGGATGTGGCAGGGCTTGAAAACTATTACAGACTACAAAGAGAAACCCAGACGCGAGCTGCCCAGTGACGCGAGCCTACCAGACGAGCTAAATGCCTTTTATGCTCGCTTCGAGGCAAGCCACACTGAAGCATTCATGAGTGCACCAGCTGTTCTGGATGACTGTGTGATAACACCCTCGGTAGCCAATGTGAGCAAGACCTTTAAACAGGTCAACATTCACAAAGCCGCGGGGCCAGATGGATTACCAGGACGTGTACTCAAAGCATGTGTGGACCAACTGGCAAGTGTCTTCACTGACATTTTCAACCTGTCCCTGACTGAGTCTATAATTCCTACATGTTTGAAGCAGACCACCATAGTCCCTGTGCCCAAGAAAGCAAGGCAACCTTCCTAAATGATTACCGCCCCATAGCACTCATGTCGGCAGCCATGAAGTGCTTTGAAAGGCTGGTCATGGCTCACATCAACAGCATCCTCCTGGATACCCTAAATCTCATACCGCCCCAAAAAATCCACAGATGACGCAATCTCAATCGCACTGCACACTGCCCATTCCCACCTGGACAAAAATAACACCTATGTGAGAATGCATAGTGCCCACGAAGCTCATCACTAAGCTAAGTGTAACGGATGTGAAATGGCTAGCTAGTTAGCGGGTACGCGCTAATAGCGTTTCAATCAGTTACGTCACTTGCTCTGAAACCTAGAAGTAGTGTTGCCCCTGCAAGGGGGCCGCGGCTTTTGTGGAGCGATGGGTAACGATGCTTCGTGGGCGTCAGTTGTTGATGTGTGCAGAAGGTCCCTGGTTCGCGCCCGTGTCGGGGCGAGGGGACGGTATAAAGTTATACTGTTACATAAGGACCCTGGGACTAAACACCTCCCTCCGCAACTGGATCCTGGACTTTCTGACGGGCCGCCCCCAGGTGGTAAGGGTAGGCAACAACACGTCTGCCACGCTGATCCTCAACACTGTGTACACGTTGTGTACTTAGTCCCCTCCTGTACTCCCTGTTCACCCACGACTGCGTGGCCCTACATGACTCCAACACCATCATTAAGTTTGCTGACGACACAAGTGGTAGGCCTGATCACCGATAATGATGAGACAGCCTAAAGGTAGGAGGTCAGAGAACTGGTAGTGTGTTGCCAGGACAACAACCTCTCCCTCAATGTGAGCAAGACAAAGGAGCTGATCGTGGACTACAGGAAAAGGCAGGCCTAACAGGCCCCCATTAACATCAACGGGGCTGTAGTGGAGAAAGTCGAGAGTTTCAAGTTCCTTGGTGTCCACATCACCAACAAACTATCATGGTCTAAACACACCAAGATAGTTGTGAAGAGGGCACAACAAAACCTTTTCCCCTTCAGGAGACTGAAAAGACTTGGCATGGTTCCCCAGATCCTCAAAAAGTGCTACAGCTGCACCATCGAGAGCATCCTGACTGGTTGCATCACTGCATGGTATGGCAACTGCTCGGCATCTGACCGTAAGGCGCTACAGAGGGTACTGCGTATGGCCCAGTACTTCACTGGGGCCAAGCTTCCTGCCATCCAGGATCTATACAATAGGCGGTGTCAGAGGAAGCCCATAAAATTGTCAGAGACTCCAGTTACCCAAGTCATAGACTGTTTTCTCTGCTACCGCACGGCAAGCGGTACCGGAGCGCCAAGTCTAGGTCCAAAAGGCTCCTTAACAGCTTCTACACCCAAGCCATAAGACTGCTGAACAATTAATCAAATGGCCACCGGACTATTACATTGAACCCCCCCACCCATTTGTTTTGTACACTGCTGCTACTCGCTGTTCATTATCTGTGCGTTGTCAATTCACCCCTACCTACATGTACAAATTACCTCAACTAACCTGTACCCCCGCACACTGACTCAGTACCGGTAACCCCTGTATATAGCCTCGTTATTGTTATGATATTGTGTGACTCTTAATTTTTTACTTAATTTTTTGGGGTAAATATATTCTTATTTCTTCTTGAACTGCACTGTTGGTTAAAGGCTTGTAAGTAAGCCTTTCACGGTAAGGTCTACACTTGTTGTGTTCGGCGCATGTGACAAATAAAGTTTGATTTGATTTGATTTTATATAGCAAAGTTTGGTTGGAGCTTGTAAGATGTCGCCCTTCTCTGCGCACACAAACCCTGTAGCTCAACCATAGTTTTACTATCATCCATAGTTGTTCATTACATTAGTGGGGACTTCTCTGGCCTTTCCCCAGCTAGTTATAAAAAAATTGGGAGGATAACATCTTGGTTTATCCCAGATTGTCCCCTTACAGGATAAGACATGCCTTCTTATGTTTGTCTATTAATTAGTTTTATCATCATTCTTGCTGTTGTGTACATGAAGCTTTAGGTTAGGCAATATGTTAGGAGAGTCCTATATTTTAAGATACCAGTAAGCCTCGTTTACCCATGCACATAATTCATGCTTGTACATCACTCTGCTATAGTGGGTCACGAGCTCCGTGCACAGTAGCTGAGCGTGACTCATATCTGACACCATTGTGCTGGCCAAATGCTGTGGGCGCCATGTGGGCAATTCAGCAGCCGAGCAGCATGATATCTCTTGCTAATTGGATAGTGCCAGTCTGTCTCCGGCTAAACATTATTACTGTGTCTTTTCCATCATTAAGCATATTCACAGAAGTACAGTTCATTTATATTACTGCTAACCCTAACCCTAACCTTAACCCAACACCTTTTCCCTCAGATTTCAAGTTCTCACCCTGGACCTTAGTGTGGAAGCTGATGCTATATCACGGTGTCAAGGCTTGCTATAGCTTCCAGCTGCAATGGAAGGCTTTTGATACTAGCATTACCTACCATGCTGAGGGCTTGTTAAACACCACATGGCGATCAGCAGTTGGCAATCAGGTGTTTTATCACCTTTAATGAAACATTCTGTTTGAGAGAGCTTATTCCAGAAAACTCTAATCTGCAGGCCTATTCTAGTACTCTATGGGTTGTATGTCTCTACTTATCTATTCTTCTATCATGGCTTACTGGCATATAAGGCTTGACTTAGCCCTCAGCTTAGGTACACTCTATATTGTAGGCCAAGGTTTTAGGTTGTCATTATCACTCTCATTGTGCATGCCCGGGCATACTGCGGATGCATCAGCTACTGCTTAGCAGTATCAGTAGTGACATTAGGCTGTTTAGAGGGTTTATACGTAGCCACCGTTGGTTGCTGTTTTGGGGTTTCGTTAGTATATTGTATGTAGTTGTACGCTATATGATGATTGTGTATGTCATGGCTGAGCTGTGCTGCTCTGCAGCAGTCTAATGTCTGCTCTTCTTTCTGTATGATGTTTTCTGTTTATTTAACCATGTTTGCTTTTCTATTCCAAATCTCATTCTGCCAAATGCAGCCTTCCTTATGAGTTGCCCGGTGGCAGGGTATCAGTTAATGTTGTGTGTCGGGACTTTTCGCCGTGTATTCTGCTCAGGAATCCATCTGAGCATCTACTCTTCATGGCCCACAGAGCAGCGACCAACATGCACAGATTGAGTTTCACGTTAAACCAATGGTGTTGGTTTGCACAGACGCTTTACCAGTGGCGTTCTGGTCTGTATGATGGCATTTATGGATAGCATGAGAAAATAAGCCTATTCATAGTTCTGGGACGCTATCTCAGTATGGTGAATTACGGCACAGTATTAGATGGGTAGCTTATTTTTCATTTACCAAGATGGCAGGTTTATCTTGCCTCAGCAAGGTCAGTGGTAGTGAGTAACATGAGAAATAAGCATTTTCTTGGTTTTCTGAGAAGCTATCTCATTATGGCATGCCTGCTGTAGTCTACACATAGTTTCACCTTCATGATACATATATGATCAATCATATTACTGTATATAGATGATGTTGCTGGTCTTTTTATGCATACTAACTCATGGGTGTGATTGCTCTACAGTGGACCCTGCAGCGTGTGCTCAAACCGGTGCGATTAGAACAACACATTAGAACGCCTAGTTACGATTGACGCAACAGTCAACGTTTGAGCTGGCCACACAGTTTTTTCACAGAAACATTTTGCACAAACAGTCTTTACAATGTTATGTCCTCAATGTGATTTTCGGATGCAATGTTCAGACATTAACAGAAGTAGCAATAGCATAACACAATTCTCATCCATTAGTCGTAGCCCTAACTGAAGAAAGAGTGAGCCAACACAAGCGGTTATATTTGACTAACTCTATTTACAATTATTCATGGGTTACTGTGCTGACCAGTGATCAAAATTATTTTGTAAAACTATTTCTGAAAGTAATCCGACGATGGGTGGAGCTTGTGCGCGCCACCGTGTTTGTTTTTCTACATTAACCAAAAATGAGAGGTGACAAGATGAGTTGTCATCTACACATACACATGATTGTTTGAGCATCTCGAAGACTATATTCAATGTAGAACCAGTTTGACAGGTGACAAACAGATTATTTGACTGTTGTAACATGCAGTGGGGAGAATTCTATTGTCTCTGTCAGGAGCCCAGGCTTTTGCCATAGATGGTAGAGTTCTCGTCTCTAGACCACACAAGCTTTAGATTGCATTCTGCTAAGGCACTTGTCTCTCTACATCGGTCAGCTACATTGGTGACCAGAGTGGGATCCTTTCGATACATCTATGAGGCCTGGGCACACAAATGGTCCTAGAGAGAAGGGGGAATACTGAAGCATGCGTTGATGACAGTTCTACAGTCTCCATCAGAGGCCCAGGCTTTTGGCATTGATGGTAAAGTTCTAATTTCTGGACTGCAACATTGTGAGATTCTGCCCTCCACAGCTCTTCATATACACTGATTGGTAGGTTATACTATATTAAGATACTTCAAATACTGCCTGAGACAGCTTTGCTATTTGTGTAGCTTGTTCCCTATTTTACAAAGTGATGATGGGGGAAAAAATTAAGAAAAAATGTGTTTCAAAAACAAACAAGCCCAATGACATAGTGACATCACAACAGGATTATCGATCAACAGTAGAGGTGAGACAATGGACTTTAGTCAACTCGGAAGCTTAGCTTACTAGATCGGTGTACCTAATAAACTGGCCATGAGTGTATATGACCTTAGCAACCTTCCCCTGGCTCCACAGTAACTGTTACCATGGTGATCCCTCACCCTCTCCTCTCAGCCCCCCAAACTGACAAAACAGAAAAGAGACGTTGGAAAAACAGGGCCTTTCACTGCAAGGGCACAGTTCCCGTGAGACTTTCTAAACCAAGAGGGACCTTGATCTGTTGCTCTACACTGTCTCATGGGAACTGTAATCTTACAGTGAAAGGCACTGTTTTTCCAGCATCTCTTCTCCTTTGTGTTTTGTCAGCAACATTTTGCAACCCCTTTCAAAATACATGAATATTTTTAAATCCAAAAGGGCATGTCAAAAAGTAGAGTAAAAAGCATAGATCCTACGTACATGTAACATAGTACAATAGGGGACATGGCTGATTGCATCAATTATGTCCAGTTATGTCCAATGATGCATCCTTTTCAGGGATGGGCAACTCCTCGGGGGCCTGAGTGGTGTGTCACACTTTTTGCCTATCCCTAGTAAACACAACTGATTAAATAAATTGCGTTCTAGACTGAAGATCATGATTAGTTAATTATTGGAGTCAGGTGTATTAGCTGGTGCTGGGGCAGAAATGTGACACCAATCAGGCCCCTGAGGACTGGAGTTGGCCATCCCTGATTTACATGATTGGAGAACGCTGTGCATTGGCACTGCTTCAAACTGCAAGAATGATATAACAACAAGGAGGAGAGCACATACATATAGCTCAACACTAACAATCAAAGGTTACACCTATACCTCTTATTTCATAAGTGGCAGGTAGCCTAGTGGTTAGAGTGTTGGGCCAGTAACCGGAAGGTTGCTAGAGCAAATCACCGAGCAGACAAGGTAAACATTTGTTGTTCTGCCACTGAACAAGGCAGTTAACCCACTGTTCCTAAGGTGTCATTGTAAATAAGAATTTGTCCTTAACTGACTTGCCTAGTTAAAACCTGTTTGGGCTGCAGGGGCAGTATTGAGTAGCAGGATAAAAGGTGCCCATTTCAAACGGCCTCGTACTCAATTCTTGCTCGTACAATATGCATATTATTATTACTATTGGATAGAAAACACTCTCTAGTTTCTAAAACCGTTTGAATTATATCTGTGAGTAAAACAGAACTCCTTTTGCAGCAAACTTCCTGACAGGAAGTGGAAAATCTGAAATCGATGCACTGTTCTAGGGCCTGCCTATTAAAGTCCTTGATATTTATTAGTTTAGATGCACTTCATACGTCTTCCACTAGATGTCGACAGGCAGTGAGAGAAGAAATGGAGTGTGTAACTTGATCTGGGGTCGCATAATAGCTTTCGGCATGACGTGTCACCAGTTTCCTGTTTTCTGGAGAGCGTGTGAAGGGACCTGGATTTGCCTTCTGATAAGCTGTCGTTATGGACGACTAATATCTCCGGCTTTGATTTTATTTGATACATGTGACAATATCATCGTAAAGTATGTTTTTTCAATACAGTTTAATCAGATTATTGAAATTTTTTCGGGAGTTTTGCCGTGTTCCGTTCTCTGAGTTTGTTGACGATGGAGAGATTCGCGCCACTTGGCAAGTGTGCTTGCTAAATCGAGAGGGAAAAAGGCCGTTCTAAAACCAAACAACGATTGTTCTGGACAAAGGACCCCTTGTACAACATTCTGATGGAAGATCAGCAAAAGTAGGACCCATTTTATGATGTTATTTCATATATCTGTCGTACATGTGAACTAGTAGTTTGCGGCCAGGTTTTGGGCACGCTCTCGCCATAACGTAAACTGCATATCGTAATGAAGTTATTTTTAGAATTCTAACACTGCGATTGCATTAAGAACTAGTGTATCTATCATTTCCTATACAACATGTATTTTTTAGTTATGTTTATGAATAGTTATTTGGTCAGAATATGTGTGTCAGAAAAAGTGTCAGAAAAATATCCGGACGTTGTGGGAAAAAGATGCTACGTTAGCACAATGTATAACCACTGATTTCAGCTCTAAATATGCACATTTTCGAACAAAGCATAAGTGTATGTATAACCTGATGTTATAGGACTGTCATCTGATGAAGCTTATCAAGGTTAGTTACGATCGCTAACTTTTGCAGCTGGGTAATGGCTTGTGTTTCTGGCTATTGTGGTAAGCTAATATAATGCTATATTGTGTTTTCGCTGTAAAACACTTGAGAAATCGGAAATATTGGCTGGAATCACAAGATGCCTGTCTTTCATTTGCTGTACACCATGTATTTTTCAGAAATGTTTTATGATGAGTATTTAGGTATTTGACGTTGGTGTCTGTAATTACTCTGGCTGCTTCGGTGCCATTTCTGACGGTAGCTGTGATGGTAGCTGTAACGGCAGTCTACGTCGTCCTCCTCCTCAGACGAGGAGAGGCGAGAAGGATCAGAGGACCAATGCGCAGCGTGGTAATTAGACATAATGAATTTAATCAAACAAAACAAGACACTATACAAACTGACAAAACACACTAACCGTCACAGTCCCGTGTAGCACCAACACTGACACAGGAACAATCACCCACAAACAAACAGTGAGAACAGCCTACCTTAATATGGTTCTCAATCAGAGGAAACGTCAAACACCTGCCTCTAATTGAGAACCATATCAGGCAACACATTTAACCCAACATAGAAACAGACAAACTAGACACACAACATAGAATTCCCACCCAGCTCACGTCCTGACCAACACTAAACAAGCAAAACACATACGAACTCTGGTCAGGACGTTACAGTACCCCCCCCCCCCCCCCCCCGAGGTGCGGACTCCGAACGCACCCCTAAAACTCAAGGGGAGGGTCTGGGTGGGCATCTGTCCGCGGTGGCGGCTCCGGCGGTGGACGAGGACACCACTCCACCACTGTCTTTGTCCCCCTCCTTAGCGTCCTTTGAGTGGCGACCCTCGCCCACGACCTTGGCCTAAGAATCCTCCCCAAGGCCCCCACATGATTTAGGAGGTAGCTCAGGACAGAGAGGTAGCTCAGGACAGAGAGGTAGCTCAGGACAGAGAGGTAGAGCAGGAACAGGGCACACTGGACTCTCAAAGCGCACTATAGGCCTGGTGCGTGGTACCGGCACTGGTGATACCGAGCTGAGGGCACGCACCTCAGGGCGAGTGCGGGGAGAAGGAACAGTGCGTACAGGGCTCTGGAGACGCACAGGAGGCTTGATGCGTGGTGCCGGAACTGGTGGTACTGGGCTGGAGACACGCACCACAGGGAGAGTGCGTGGAGGAGGAACAGGGCTCTGGAGAAGCACTGGAAGCCTGGTGCGTGGTGTAGGCACTGGTGGTACTGGGCTGAGGCGGGAAGGTGGCGCCGGATATACCGGACCGTGCAGGCGTACTGGCTCCCTTGAGCACTGAGCCTGCCCAACCTTACCTGGTTGCATGCTCCCCGTAGCCCGTCCAGTGCGGGGAGGTGGAATAACCCGCACTGGGCTGTGTTGGTGAACCGGGGACACCATGCGTAAGGCTGGTGCCATGTACACCGGCCCGAGGAGACGTACTGGAGGCCAGATATGTAGAGCCGGCTTCATGGCACTTGGCTCAATGCTCAATCTAGCCCGCCCAGTGCGGGGAGGTGGAATAACCCGCACCGGGCTATGCACCCGTACAGGAGACACCGTGCGCTCTTCCGCATAACACGGTGTCTGCCCGTACTCCCGCTCTCCACGGTAAGCATGGGAAGTGGGCGCAGGTTTCCTACATGCCCTCGCCACACTACCCTTTAGCCCCCCCCCAGGAAATTTTTGGGGTTTCTTCACGGGCTTCCAGCCAAGCTTCCGTGCTGCCTCCTCATACCACCGATCCTGGGCTTTCGCTGCCTCCATCTCCTCCCGAGAGTGGCGATTCTCTCCAACCTTAGCCCAGGGTCCTTCTCCGTTCAATATTTGCTCCCATGACCATTCCTCCTGGTACCGCTGCTGCTGTCGCTGCTGCCCGTTGCCACGCTGCTTGATCCTTGTTTGGTGGGTGATTCTGTAACGGCAGTCTACGTCGTCCTCCTCCTCAGACGAGGAGAGGCGAGAAGGATCAGAGGACCAATGCGCAGCGTGGTAATTAGACATAATGAATTTAATCAAACAAAACAAGACACTATACAAACTGACAAAACACACTAACCGTCACAGTCCCGTGTAGCACCAACACTGACACAGGAACAATCACCCACAAACAAACAGTGAGAACAGCCTACCTTAATATGGTTCTCAATCAGAGGAAACGTCAAACACCTGCCTCTAATTGAGAACCATATCAGGCAACACATTTAACCCAACATAGAAACAGACAAACTAGACACACAACATAGAATTCCCACCCAGCTCACGTCCTGACCAACACTAAACAAGCAAAACACATACGAACTCTGGTCAGGACGTTACAGTAGCTGCAATGTAAAACTGATTTATAGCTCAAATATGCACATTTTTCGAACAAAACATAGATTTATTGAATAACATGTTATAAGACTGTCATCTGATGAAGTTGTTTCTTGGTTAGTTTGGTTGGTTCTTGGTTAGTTAGGTTGGCTTTGTGCATGCTACCTGTGCTGTGAAAAATGTCTGTCCTTATTTGTATTTGGTGGTGAGCTAACATAAATATACGTGGTGTTTTCGCTGTAAAACATTTTAAAAATCGGACATGTTGGCTGGATTCACAAGATGTTTATCTTTAAAATGCTGTATTGGTCTTGTTAATGTGTGAAAGTTAAATATTTCTAAAAAATATATTTTGAATTTCGCGCCCTGCACTTGAAGTGGCTGTTGTCATATTGTGCCCGGCTCCGGGCTTGCAGCCAGAAGAAGTTAAATAAAAATAAGCTGATCACTAGAGGACATCCTAGTGTTATTTTAGGGACGCGGAGAGATGTATTTTAATCTTAAGAGGCCTCACTCTAACCCCACCGCGGGTATATACTGTTGGCCATACTTGTTATTTTTACAAAAGCTGATTCTTGGAGATTCTGAAATATGTTAATCAAAGGCCCACAGTATCGCAAGCAGGAATAATACAAAGCTGTGACCAACCGGATCTCAAAGCAAACCATTTCAAACACTTCCCAAAACGTCAGACACTATGCCACTTAGCGTTAAGGGACATTATGCAATGCTTTGCATAGTCAGACTGGTGCTTCTTGCGGTAAAAATGTGTTTTTAGCCAAGGTCTATAAGAGCACAGTGAATGGCTTAACTCCCACCCAGATCCTCCATCGGCAGGTAGCCTAGCTGTTAACAGCGTTGGGCCAGTTACTGAAAAGTCTCTGGTTGGTATCCCCAAGCCCACTAACGGTCGCGGCATACGCTCGTAACTTTTAATGGAAGAACCACTGTAGGTGAAAGATCTGTTGATGTGCCCTTGAGCAAGGCACTTAACCCTAGTCTCTCTGGATAACAGCGTCTGCTAAATGACTAAAATCAACAGGTTAGTCATCCCTTGAGCAGGGCTAAGGCCAGCCCTCTCCTTCTTGGTGTGCTGTAGATACTGTGTGATAGGCAACAGTGGGTTCAAATTATGAATAATTACTGGGGCTTCAGTCTTTTACTTTAGCATAGGCCTGCCGGGTAATGTGTGCCTCTGTAAAGGACATCACGCTGCTTGTACCACTTCCTCCTGATTTGGCTCACACTGAGGCTCGCACCCAGGACCTCTGCTTTGCTAACACACCGCCCTCCTGGAGCATTTAACCAGTCGGCGCCAGACAAAAAGCTAGCTATTCAGTGGCGCAAGTGAGGGCACTTCAGGCTGAGGAGTACGTTTCACACATCCCCATGTGCTACATTCACCCCTCAAAAGCGACCCCAGCGCAAATGTAGATCCGGGTCACGACACCACTGTAAAGGATGTCACGCTGCATCCGTAGGACACATAGGAAATTCATTTCCTTAAGCGTTAATCATGTAAAAACATGTATTTTCTATTGTGGCATGGCATCAGTGGGATTCAAACCTATGATCTTCTGTTCTCTATCCATAGAATTAGTTCTCTGTGAAATCAGAATGGAGCTAGCATGTCATGTTTTTAACTCTTACAAAGCTGTTCATTTTAGTCTTTTCAGATAGACGCCCTTTCAAAGGAAACAAGCACTTATTAAGATCAGCCAATTAGTGGGCGTGGCCAACACACCTGAACACATTTAACAAGCTCGAGGATAGATAGTTTTGTTGATGCTGAGAACGGAATGTTTATGTTTTTAAATAACATTCTTAGAATGTTCTTTGAATGTTACTAATGTTTTCTTGTGGTTTTTAACACGACTTTAAATAGAACCATGAGGAAACCTGCAGAAAGCATTATGCTGAAGTTTTGAAATTACCACAGAACATTGTTTCTTAACATTCTCTGAACATTCTGCGAACATTACTTTAATTAAATAGAACCATAAGGAAACCTGTAGAAAACATTATGCAGAAGTACTGAAATTGGAAACATATGGTTTTAAGAACGTTATGGGCTAGCTGGGTATCCATTCCCAGAACATTGTGCAAAGGTTGTATGCAAAATAACCATAGGACAATCACACTCTCACCAAGCTCTAAGAATCATATGGTTCTCAGAACGTTATGTGCTAGCTGGGCTGCTGTCTCATTTAAAGACAGTGAATACTGCACCTTGGGTAGCAGACACTGTGTCGCTGATGACTGAGATGAACTTATCATCACTCAGCACCTTTCACAGCCAACAGACATAATGGACCCTGACAGGACAAGGAGATGAATGGACAAGACAAACCCCTGGACCGTCTGAGTAAACAGTAGAGTCACAGAAGGACACATGCATGGACACACACACACACACTCTGCTGATCAGAGTGGGCAGTGGGCTGTGGGGAGAATAAGTGTGAGAGACACACATTATATGATGAGTAATGATAACAGGATGATTCGAATTGCATCTTCAGTGCATGACAGTCATCGACAGAGTCGATGGGTGTCATTACCAATTACCAGAACCATTCCCATGGAGGAACTGTGCAGACGAAGAAAACTATTCCTTCTACTCACTTACGATACTTCTTATTTCATTTTGTCTAGCTCAGCCTGAATACTGTTGTTGTAACAGTTGGACTTTCTCTTAATGGTGCAGCGATCTCTCCCAAGTGCTAGTCAGGGTGACTGCATTCATAAGAAACCCTCATTTGAACTGATAATATAAATACCACATTGGAGAAGCAATAGCAGGAGAGCAGGTTTCTCTATTGCATAGCGGCAGGACTGAATAAATGATGGATGGATTTTGCTCCTAGCGGCTCCTTCTCCCCTTTGTTGCATAGTTATTCTGGAAGTATTAAGTATGGGGCCGTATAAATCCGTCTATAGAAATAGTGCTCTGCTATTACCATCAATATGAGCATGAACAGGCCAGGGAGAGGGAAAACGTGCTGACTTCTTCAATGGATTACTGTTGGAGCCTCAATTGTGAAGCTGCTCGCTGGCTTATTCTGCTCTGACCTTGGAGAAGCTATAGCCTCTACATACAGGCCCTGTTTGTGACAAGGAGAAGTGTGACACTCAATAGGGTGTCCAATCAAAAACACATATTTTGATCAATAGGTAAAATAGCATGCTAATTATGTAGATACTCCTTTAAGAAATGGTCCAAGCCTTATGTCTCTATCATAATCTGTTCAAAGGTTTTTTCTGTTTTTACCCTTGTAGGATGGCCAAAATTAAGGTGACTAAATCAATGGAAGCCAGAGGGAAAAAAGTGGTCAAATACTGTATCAGGAAAATTGCATTGCGTCAGCTCGGCTGCATTCTGTGCAAGAATTAATAAGGGTACTGGTTACCTGAAAGGCAGACTTTCCCGTTGAACTCATCATTGTTCTTCTGGAATCCGCAGGACATCAAATAACTTAGAGTTAAGATGGATATCAATTTTGAGACATCACATGGAGTATTTTCATATTTCAGTATAGGCTTTTCATACTAATTCGAAATGTGAAACTTTTTCTAAGATTTCTCACAAAAACAAGCTTATCTCTGTGAAATGTCAACGGAGCACTGAGCGTATATCAGGCTTATATTCAAAGCCTTTTGCATTTAATTCAGCTCGTGTCATGCAAATTTTTCTTTTTGCTACCCGCGAAAGCTGATGACCACAAAATGTAAAATCCTGAAAGGTTTTCATAAGACACCTATGTCAACAGAGCTCAATGCTTTTTATCGGATGTATTAGGTTACGAAATACAACTTTTCGGATATAATGTTAATGATATCTTAGAGAAAGACCCCACTGAAAAATATAACATACGGAAGTGAAATTTCATCACCAAAGCGCGTTTTCACCCACTGGGCAGACACCCTACACTCAAGAGAACAGGGGGTTCTTCTCCTATCTGAGTTCCTCTGCGACTTTTTTGGAGGATCACAGTCACATGCTAACTCTGGAGGGCAGCCTGACTGGAGGGGACAAGGGTACTGTGAGGACAGCGACTTCGTGACTAAGGAGCTGGTGACCTGAAGCAACTCTAAGAAAGTGGCGCTGACAGTCTCGTTGCTCCGGCCTTTTCTCCATCTCTCTGTGTGGTGTCAGAGACAAATCCCCATGGGAAGGCCTCCCATGCTCACTGCTCTCTTCCTGCACCCACTGTCTAAGAATAACAGGGATGGTGAGGAAGTTACAGTGGGCCTGAGGGGCTGAGTGTGACAAATAGCTGCTTCTCTGTTCTGCCATCGGGTCCCACCAGCTCCGGTGGGACCCGTCTGTCTTTGAAGAACCCGCCAATCTAATGTGGTCAGTTATGCCTCTGCCATGCAGGGCTTTAACTCCAGTGTTTGATTCCAGGCGATCTGAATGGCAGAGACGTGTCCATGATGAAAGTCAAAGGTTACAGATATTCTTCGGTACTTTTGTATACTTTTATGCCAGTAGTTCTGAAAGTAGCACGCATGAGCCAAAAGTGTTCCCCCCAAAAATGGTGTACTACCTCACATACTGTAGGTGCAGATATGTGCACCACATCATTGCTCTCTCTCTCTCTCTCTCTCTCACTCTGCTGTGTGAGTATCTTGCTAGCTGTCACTCAAATGACGAGGGGCTGAAGCTCTTTGGCTATAACTGAATTGCTAGGGGTCTGGCCCACGTGGGGGAAAATGTAAGGAAAAGGGCGCAGCACAGCTTCTAGGAAAACATTTGCTTTCAAACTAGGGATTTAAAGGCTAGTTGAGGTAAACAGTAATTATGCTCATAGATTATGTATGAATTACACATTGACACATCCAGCCTAAAACGTAGTCGTCCCCAATGTTCCGGAGCATGTCTTTAAGCAGGAATTGGCAGTGTACTTGAGGTGTGAACAGCAAAAGAGACAGCAAGCTATAGCTTTGGAAATCTGTGTAAACAAAGAATAACCTCTCTCAACCACTCAATTTGTGTCATAATTACAGCTACGTGATCTGAGAGCAGTGCCCTTTTGCTTGTCAATAGATCAAATCATAAATAACAAGCTGAAAAGCTGTTGTTCAAAGATAGGTTAAAGGTTCTCTGAAGTAGAATTCTACTGAAGCAACTGAATACTAAAACATTGAATAAATTGTCACACAGTTCCCAGCTTTGACATGTGCACAATATCATATTTTAAAAGACAAGTCCTTGGAAATCATGAAACCTGCGCGCACACACACACACACAACACGCACGTACACGGACACACACACACACAGAAGGACACACCCCCCCCCCCCCACACACACACACACACACACATACAGTAAGTAAGTAAGTACACTGCTGATCTGAGCACAAAGTGAGCAGTGGGGTGTGTGGCGAATAAGAGCGGGAGATTAGTTGATTGATTGGATTTTTTCTTCAGTTCACAAATATCCACCAGGGGAAGGGATAGGAAGAGATACACGAGGCTGTGGCCATTCATCCACATCACATGAGCTGGAAAACCCCGGCCAGGGGAGAGGAGAAGCAGACTACACTATACCGTGCATTCATAAACTATTCAGACCTCTTGACTTTTTCCACAATTTGTTACATTACAGCCTTATTCTAAAATCGATTAAATCGTTTTTTCCCCCTCATCAATTTATACACAATACTACACAATGACATAGCAGGTTTTTTAGATTTTTTTTCAAATGTAATAAAAAAACGTAAATATTACAATTACATAAGTATTCAGACCTCAGGACATTGTTGAATTACCTTTGGAAGCGATTACAGCCTCGAGTCTTCTTGGGTATGACGCTACAAGCTTGGCACACATGTATTTGGGGTGTTTCTCCCATTCTTCTTTGTAGATCCTCTCAAGCTCTGTCAGGTTGGATGGGGAGTGTCGCTGCACAGCTATTTTCAGGTCTCTTCAGAGATGTTCGATCGGGTTCAAGTCCAGGCTCTGGCTGGACCACTAAAGGACATTCAGACTCTTGTCCCGAAGCCACTCCTGCGTTGTCTTGGCTGTGTGCTTAGGGTTGTTGTCCTGTTGGAAGGTGAACCTTTGCCCCAGTCTGAGGTCCTGAGCGCTCTGGAGCAGGTTTTCATCAAGAATCTCTCTGTACTTTGCTCAGTTCATCTTTCCCTCGATCCTGACTAGTCTCCCTGTCCCTGCCACTGAAAAACCTCCCCACAGCATGATGCTGCCACCACCATGCTTCACCGTAGGGATGGTACCAGGTTTCCTCCAGACCTGATGCTTGGCATTCTTGGTTTTGTCATACCATAGAATCTTGTTTCTAAAGGACTGATTGGTAGAGTGCTGCAGAGATGGTTGTCCTTCTGGAAGGTTCTCCCATCTCCACAGAGGAACTCTGGAGCTCTGTCAGAGTAACCATCGGGTTCTTGGTCACCTCCCTGACCAAGGCCCTTCTCCCCCGATTGCTCAGTTTGGCCGGGCGGCCAGTTCTAGGAAGAGTATTGGTGGTTCCAAACTTATTCCATTTAAGAATGATGGAGGCCACTGTGTTCTTGTAGAGCTCAGAGCTCTACGGACAATTCCTTCGACTTCATGGCTTGGTTTTTGCTCTGACATGCATTGTCAACTGTTGGATATTATATAGACAGGTGTGTGCCTTTCCAAATCATGTCCAATCAATTGAATTTACCACAGGTGGACTCTAATCAAGTTGTAGAAACAATGGAAACAGGATGCATCTGAGCTCAATTTCGAGTCTCATAGGAAAGGGTCTGAATACTTATGGAATAAGGTTTTTCAGTTTTTTATTTTTTATTCATTTTCTAAATTTTCTAAAAACTTTTTCGCTTTGTCATTATGGGGTATTGTGTGTAGGTTGATGAGGAAGGAAATGTATTTAATTAATTTTAGAATAAGGCTGTAACGTATCAAAATGTGTCAACGGTTCTGAATACTTTCCGAATGCACTGTATGCGTCAAATGTGTCAAAGTCCCAAACATTGTGCACTTCTGAGTGAATGGACATCCAAAAAAACATGTCCCACTTTGCTGCATAGATACCTACTGTATACCTTTTTAATGGGGGCTGAGTTTGGTGACGACACATCGTAACATCCCTGTGGTGTTACCTAATATTCCTCCTCTGTGACTCTGTCAGCCAGACTGGGCTGGTCTCAGACAAGGTCCATGTTCCTCATTAGTGTGTGGGGGGGTGCAGGGAGCAGACCCCGCTCAGTAAAACACCTTGTGTCATTAGACGGCCTGTCATGTCGCCCTTCCGTCACCCAGTGGTGGCCTATGAGTAATTATCAGCACCGGACCAATTACCACCATGGGATGAGATGGGAGGCTGGACAGAGAACTTTCAGAAGTGGTCTGTAGTTTTAAAGTGACATCAAAGGACTGAAAATGAGACATACATCATGGTGAATGACAGAGATTGCATTATTAGGCAGTGGAGTCATTTTCACTTTAGGCGTGGCATCTTTTTTTTGCCAGGTCAATAAGGAAGTTCTCTCTGTTTTTCTACAGTAATTGACTGGGTAAATTGACTGGCTTGTCTAGCTAGCCTGCCTTAAGCATATCATGATCAAGTATGGTAGCATTTCGCAGGGCAAATATACACTGAGTGTACAAAACATTAGAAACACCTGCTCTTTCCATGACAGATTGACCAGGTGAATCCAGGTGAAAGCTTTGATCCCTTATTGATGTCAGTGTAGATGAAGGAGAGGAGACAGGTTAAAGGATGTTTTTAAGCCTTGAGACATGGATTGTGTATGTGTGCCATTCAGAGGGTGAATGGGCAAAACAAAATATTTAAGTGCCTTTGAACAGGGTATGGTAGTAAGCAGCAGGCCCACTGGTTTGAGTGTGTCTAGAACTGAAAAGCTGCTGGATTTTTCATGCTCAACAGTTTCCCATGTGCAACTTGACATTGGAGTCAACATAGGACAATACCCCTGTGGATTGCTTTGGACACCCTGTAGAGCCCATGCCTTGATGAACTGAGGCTGTTATGAGGGCGAAGGGTGGGGGTGGGGGGGGGGGGGGGGGGGGGTGCATCTCAATACTAGGAAGGTGTTCCTAATGTTTGATAAACTCAATGTATGATACAATCTGTACATGAGACAGAGTGAATTAGTGTAAAATCCAATAACGCTAGTTTCAATTTCATTGCCATGGGATTGGTTTCAAGGCCAGTACAGAGGCTGTTCTGAATGGAGATTGTCATCATTTGTTAGCAGCAAATGCAACTGTAAGCACTAAACACTTGCCTTGAGTATGGCTGTTTAATAGATACAACAAAGTCAGGTATCCAAGTGTACCTCTCTCCCTCTCATTCTTTACCTCTTAGTTACAAAATATCATTCTTGGAATGCTTTTGTGTGATCTGCTATGGAGAGATGCCTCTGAACAGGATAACTAGACAGATGAATGCAGAAGTGCCTGTGGCAGGTTGAGCTTCAATACAAACTCAAATCGATGGCTAATGTTGACTCACTCATCAGGTGAAACAATAACAGCTGCATGCTCCAGGTTGCATCTTTGAAAATGAAGGATTCAGAAACACTCATTCCATCTATTTTCAATATGTAGCATTATGTAAGGCTAATGAATACATTATTTAGATTTTGATTCCCAATTTAGTATGTTAAAACACAATATGTGATTCAAAGTTGTATGCATCGAGGGTGCAGATTCACCTTCAAATAGCCCCTCTGTCTACAGTATATGACAGCCCATTTCCAAATCCTGTTGTCACTCACACCCCAGTCAGTAGATGGATCTAACCAGTAAACGCTGACCCCTGACCAGTTTTTATACCCAAACAAATCAGAATTCCTCTTCTTTATTTGAGCAGGTGAATAAACATAGGCAGGGATGCTTAGTTGGCCTTTTGTTTCTATTTCCCATACTCCAGCATTTGTCCTGTCCTCTTTTGACTGTTAGATGAGTCAGCCTATAGAGTAGTGGCAGCCACCCACTATGTTTTTAATGCTGGGATGACAATGGCCCGGTCCTACCCTGCTGTTACAATATGTTTGTCAGTGTTTATCAGTTTCCTTAAGCAACAATACAACCTCAATGTGTCAGCACATTCTACAGTACATACAGGAAGGAACCTCATAGAGAGGGTTGACAGATTTGTATTATACAGTGTGCTTACATCGACTAATGCAAGTGATTAATGTTGGAAACCATGATGGGTTTCTCAGCTTTGGCTGCACTATGTATTCTACCATGACAGCTTTTCCACTCCAGGGTGTGTGGACTGTCAACAAGTAAGGATTGGATTCAGGGATTAAAGCAGGCCAAACCGGTCTCTCCCCTCTCCCCTGTGTCACTGCTCTCTGAGGATTTCCTTTGGCTCAGAGCAGAGACACGCATAAACACACGAACGTGTGCACACACAAAACCGACCACGGTAAACACACGAACGTGTGCACACACAAAACCGACCACGGTAAACACACGAATGTGTGCACACACAAAACCGACCACGGTAAACACACGAATGTGTGCACACACAAAACCGACCACGGTAAACACACGAACGTGTGCACACACAAAACCGACCACGGTAAACACACGAACGTGTGCACACACAAAACTGACCACGGTAAACACACGAATGTGTGCACACACAAAACCGACCACGGTAAACACACGAACGTGTGCACACACAAAACCGACCACGGTAAACACATGAACGTGTGCACACACAAAACCGACCACGGTAAACACACGAACGTGTGCACACACAAAACCGACCACGGTAAACACACGAACGTGTGCACACACAAAACCGACCACGGTAAACACACCACTCAACACCCCTTTCACACACTGCATTTTACAGCCTGGACCCCTAAACATCTCAAACATTTCAAACATCTATTTATGAAAAGCAGTACTCTCCCCCCTCACCTGCCTCGACACACAGAGTACCTGTGTGAGTGATCTTTACGAGTGCTCGCTCTAATATTTAATGTCTCTGCTCAGCATTTCCACCTCCCCTCATCCATGGAGACTGGGTAATACCAGCCATCCATCCATCCATCAGACAGTCTTTCTACAAACACACCCAGCCACACTCACGATGCCTCATATTGTCAATGGCTTTATATGACACACTGAATGAAAAACAGGGGAAAGGAAAGCTGGAGGGGAGACCAATGTCAATATTTACCCCCCCCCCCCCCCCACACACACACACACCTTTTACCCTCTGTGTTTTAACTACACCTCATCATCAGACGTCAGCCAAGAGCAATAACAGCCCAGAGTGAGGGTAGAATAATCACTAACAAACTAACAACAAAATAGGATGCAGTCACTGAGCTACATACTAGGTATTTGGTGAAGAGTAGATACAGTTTAGAAGGGTAAGCGTGTGATGATCACATGATGATTGAGCGCAACATTTATGGTGGTCCACAGCTGCTTCACACCAGGAGGGGAAAGAAGTGAGGAGGAGAAGGGAGGAGGGGGTACACCACAGGGACACAGGACTGATGGGTTCTATGGCGCCTGCTTCCAATGCCCTATGAGTACGGCTGTGTAATGTGGCTGTTGAGAGAGGATACAGTGTTTACATGATGCTATACAGCTAGGGGAAGTGGCAGGAGAGAGCAGCGCTGAGTGTCAGGAGGGAAAACGTCAGGCCCAGGCCTGGAACAGGTCGGTGAGACAGCTGCCAGCTCTGCAGGGCTGTTGCGTTGTGTGTGTGTGTGTGTGTGTGTGAGTGAGTGAGTGAGTGAGTGAGTGAGTGAGTGAGTGAGTGAGTGAGTGAGTGAGTGAGTGAGTGAGTGAGTGAGTGAGTGAGTGAGTGAGTGAGTGAGTGAGTGAGTGAGTGAGTGAGTGAGTGAGTGAGTGAGTGAGTGAGTGAGTGAGTGAGTGCGCGTTTGTGTGCATGTGAGTGAGCGTTCATGCGTGCATGTGAGTGACACTGTGTGTTTATATGTGATCTCTGTGTGTGTTCATGAGTCAGAGTGTGTTGATGTTAATAACTGTGTATAAATAACTCTGTGTATGTGCGCTAAGTCCGTGTGTGAGACAATATAGCATGAGTGTGTGCTCTGCCTGTGTGTTTGGGGAGCTGCATGGTGTCACGTACAGCTGCGCTAACTAATGCAGGCTCCAGAAGTGGATGCCCTAGTGTGCAGCGGGCAAGCCAAGCGGCCCAGTCAGCAGCACTCTGCCTTGGGGAACAACTGGGAGAGAAGAGGCTCTCTGGAGGAGGGCGGCTGGAGAGCCTCCTCTCAGGCTCGACACAACAGTGTCAAACCAGGGCAACACCGCCAACTCAGCCCTTTCTTTCTTCCTCTCTCTCCCCCTCTCTCTGCTGTCATCATGCCCCAGGCCATATGTCCATGACATTTATGAGTATTACGTTCGCTACCTAATCCAACTCTCGAACCTCATCTTTCTATGGAGACTTTTGCTTCCTCACTGCTGCTGTGAGCGTGTATACGGCTAGCCCAGCTGTCATACTGGGAGGAGGAGGAGGGGAGGGGTGGGGGAGGAGGGACGCAGGAGGAGGGGAGGGGGAGGAGTGGTGAGGAGGGGGAGGAGGGGTGGGGGAGAAGGGGTGGGGTGGGTGAGGAGGGGTGGGGTGGGGGAGGAGGGGAGGGGGACTATATTTAAATCTGCATCTGTCCAAGAGAGGCATGTTTAACGCTAGGAAACGATCCCGCTTTCTGACACTAGAGAAATTCCCTGAGTCACTAATCCCACCAGGTGTTGCTCTTAAGCACAGAGAGGAACTGCAGCGGCAGCAGCGGCTCTTGCCAAGACGTGCACCGTTAATCCCTATCGTGACTGGTAGTGTCCCTGGTAGACCTGGGATAATCTAGGCTAACCACTAACGTGCGGAGAGCCAGAGAGCCAGAGAGCCAGAGAGCCAGAGAGCCAGAGAGCCAGAGAGCCAGAGAGCCAGAGAGCCAGAGAGCCAGAGAGCCAGAGAGCCAGAGAGCCAGAGAGCCAGAGAGCCAGAGAGCCAGAGAGCCAGAGCCCACTGCTGCTTCTGTCTTCAATTGTAAAGTACAATGTGGGCTTCAGGGCTATTTTATGATTATGTGGTGGTGATTTATCTTCTCTTTAATCTTGGGGTTAAGATGCAGAGCTTGTAAGCCACAGTGTCGCCTGATGCACGTCAGGAAAGCATCTGTCAAGAGCTCTGATATTTTCAACCGCAGAGTATCGGACAGAAAGGATGCCGTTACAATAAGATATTTTGAGCGGTAGCGTTTTTTTACTGTGTGCATATTGTCATGCAATGTCAACAAATTGCTTGGCAAATGAGTGAAAATAGATGATTTCAATAGAGAGATGCATGCCAAGCCTTAAATGGTGGAATAACAATGTGTTGGGGGGGCAATATACATCACAAACAGACTGTGGTATCAAATCCTGCAGGTTTACATTGATGTAAGGTTTACATTTACATTCCCTTTGGTGTGATATGTCTGTTGTGGTATTGTTGCTAATGCAAATAACATATGTTTATTCATTATGTTGGGTTTCAGAGCTCAGGGCGCACTAACAAAAGCAGATATGTGTTGTGCATCACACTGTTCCATGTGAGCTTATGTGTGGCAGGGAGACAGAGGCAGACGGGGGGTTGATGAATGGATTGTGTGAGCATGTGCTCCGTGTGTGTGCGTGGCCATGCTGAATCAGCACATAGAACCCTGGCAGAGTTAAGTGAGTGAGAGAGAGAGAGAGAGAGAGAGAGAGAGAGAGAGAGAGAGAGAGAGAGAGAGAGAGAGAGAGAGAGAGAGAGAGAGAGAGAGAGAGAGAGAGAGAGAGGCTCCCTGCAGGTACGAGTCATGTTCTGTTTTGATCATCATGGCAAATAGTCCCCCCCCCCCATTCCCCACCTCCTTCATCACCGCATCTCCCTCCATCACCGCATCTCCCTGTTCTTTGTTATTCTCTTCTCCTCGCTTCTCTTCTCTTCAATTCGATTCTTTTCTGTTTCGTTTTCTTCCCTTCACCAAGCCAGGGCAACAGGGTTGGCGTAAATTCCATTGCAATTCATCACCATTAAAAATATTGGATTCTACAAGAAAAATGTCAATGTTGGTGATGTGTTCTATAACTCAATTTATTTCCTGTTTTGGATGAACTGAAATGGAATTGTAAACAAGGGCTATTATGGTAGCGTATTACCACCAAGCAGGCAGTCATGAGTCATGAGAGAAATCAAATTCCACCGTTGAGTCACAGTAATCTCCTCTTATGCACTTTGGACATGCGTTGGTAGTCACTAATGACCCGGTACTCAGGGCTCTATTGTCCCTCAAACCACTCTGACATCAATGCAAACGACAATCACAAACACTTATCATCAAAACAGTATCATGCTTTTAAAACTTACTATTAGGCTACATTTTGTTTTACCTCACCGTGGTGATCAATTTGAAGAAGTTCAACAGTAGGTTGAAATGGAATGGAAAACATGGTCGTTGTGAATGTTGTTTCAAAGCCAAACAATGACGGGTTTGGCCGGGGTAGGCCATCATTGTAAATAATAATTTGATCTTAACTGACTTGCCTAGTTAATTAAAGGTTAAATAAACAAATTATAATGATCAAAACTTGTTATCATGGTCGAATTATCTGCCGGGGCCCCCCCATTGATTTATTTAGTCAGTCATATTAAAAACAGCAAATTTTCCTTACTGCTCCACGGCAAAATTAGTAGAATCGCATGATTAGTTCTAAAATTGCAATGCATTCATCTTAAGATAGCTATATTTTCTCAATAAAGTACTTATCAGCAAAGTCAGAGCTGGGGGGGTCAAGTTCAAGTGTTGGTTCAGGAAAGTTATTTGGGGGGGGGGGATCGAGTTGAGGAGGGGGATTATTTAAGACACTCTTTGAAAAGGTAGGGTTTCAGGTTCTGTGTGAGCGGGACCAATAGACTCAATAGGCTGATTGAATAAGGAGCGGATGTTGTCAACCTTCTTTTCAAAGTGGTTGACCAAGTCATCAGCAGAGAGGGAGGAGGGATGGAGAGGGGTGGAGGATTAAGGAGGGAGGAGAAGGTGGAAAAGAGTTTCCTAAGGTTAGAGGCAGAAGCTTTATATTTTGAGTGATAGAAAGTGGCTTTAGCAGCGAATACAGAGGAAGAGAATGTAGAGAGGAGGGAGTGAAAAGATGATAGGTCTCTGGAAGTTTATTTGTCCTCCGTTTTTGCTCAGCTGCCCGCAGCCTTGTTCTGTAAGTTCGCAATGAGTTACTCAGGAACTGAGCAGGAGGGGAGGGCTGAGCTAGTCGGGAGGAAAGGGGACAGTGCGAGTCACACGATGCCGAAAGGGAGGAGAGTAGGGTCGAAGAGGCAGAATCAGGAGACAGGAGAGAGAAGGATTTAGAAGAAGGGAGAGATGATAGGATAGAAGAGGAGAGTAGTGAGAGAGACAGCGAAAATTGCGATGGCGCATGACCATCTTGGTAGGGGCTGAGTGGCTAGGGTTGGAGGAAAGAGAGACAGAAAAGGAAGCAAAGTAGTGACCAGAGACCTGAAAGGGGGTTGCAATGAGAGTAGTAGGTGAACAGCTTCCAATAAAGAGGAGGTCAAGCGTATTGTCTGCCTTGTGAGATGGAGGGGATTGGAAAAGGGCGAGGTCAAAAAAGGCAAGGAGGGGAAAGAGAGAGTTCGAAAGAAAATAATTGAAGGCAGACGTCTGGAGGTTAAAGTCGGAAAGTACGAAGAGCGGTGAGCCATCGTCAGGAAATGAGCTTATCAAGGTGTCAAGTTCATCGAGGAACTCTCCAAAGGCACCTGGTGGGCGATAGATGACAGCAATGTTAAAATTGAGTGGACAAGTGACAGTGACAGCATGGAATTAAAATGAGCAGATGGACAGGTGAGAGAGCGAGAAAAGAGAAAATCTCCAGTTAGGAGAAATGAGTAAACCTGCGCCAACACCGACACAACCAGATGCTCTTGGATTATGAGAAAAAAACGTAGTCAGAGAGAGCAGCTGGAGTAGCAGTGTTCTCTGGGGTGATCCATGTCTTGGTCAGGGCCAAAAAGTCAAGGGACTGAAGGGAAGCATAGACTGAAATGAACTGTGCATTCTTGACCGTAGATTGGCAGTTCCAAATGCTGCCAGAGACCAGGAATTCCATATGGGTTGTGTGCGCAGGGTACATTAAATTAGAAGGGTTGCAGCCAATGGGTGGGGAGCATCTGTAAAGCCTACAGGAAGGAGAGTGAACTGGGATAGAAAACACAGTTCAAACGATAGGTGTCACTTATAAATGTCCTTGTTTTTTAAAGAGAAGCACATTTTTTGTCCATTAAAATAATATCAAATTAATCAGAGATACAGTGTAGACATTGTTAATGTTGTAAATGACTATTGTAGCTGGAAATGGCAGATTTGTTATGGAATCTCTACATAGGCGTACAGAGGCCCATATCTGAAAACTGTTGTTCTGATTAAAGAAGCAATAAAACTGGCCTTCTTTAGACTTGTTGAGTATCTGGAGCATCAGCATGTGTGGGTTTGATTACAAGCTCAAAATAGGCAGTAAAAAATAACTTTCTTCTGAAACTCGTCAGTCTACTTTTGTTCTGAGAAATTAAGGCTATTCCATGCGAGAAATTGCCAAGAAACTGAAGATCTCGTACAAGGCTGTGTACTACTCCCTTCACAAAACAGCGCAAACTGGCCCTAACCAGAATAGAAAGAGGAGTGGGAGGCCCCGGTGCACAAGTGAGCAAGAGGACAAGTACATTAGAGTGTCTAGCTTGAGAAACAGACGCCTCACAAGTCCTCAGTTGGCAGCTTCATTAAATAGTACCCACAAAACACCAGTCTCAACCTCAACAGTGAAGAGGCAACTCTGGGATGCTGGTCTTCTAGGCAGAGTTCCTCTGTCCAGTGTCTGTGCTCTTTTGCCCATCTTAATCTCTTCTTTTTATTGGCTAGTCTGAGATATGGCTTTTTCTTTGCAACTCAGTGGCCGCTGAGAAACCAGGGAAGACTGAAGTACTAATAGTAATTGAAGAGCACACCTCCCTGTACTTATTCTTGATTGCTTAGGAGAGGCCCCGTGTGGCTCAGTTGGTAGAGCATGGCGCTTGCAACGCCAGGGTTGTGGGTTCGATTCCCACGGGGGGCCAGTACAAAAAAAAAGTATGAATGTATGTACTTGTAAGTCGCTCTGGATAAGAGCGTCTGCTAAATGACTTAAATGTAAATGAGAGGAGAAGCCACGTCCCCTCCAATACAGCCACTGATTACCAAAACAAGTCACAAATTGACTTGATCCTGGTTGATGTGTCAACAAACATCTACAAGTGAGTAGTCAGCAGTGGTGTTAAGTACTTAAGTAAAAATACTTTTAAGTACTACTTAAGTATTTTTGGAGGTTATCTGTACTTTACTTTACTATTTATATTTTTAACAACTTTTAATTTTACTCCACTACATTCCTAAAGAAAATAATGTACTTTTTACTCCTTACACATTCCTTGACACACAAAAGTTACAGTTTGAATGCTCAAGCAGGACAGAATTATGGCACCTATTAATATAACGCTTTGTCATCCCTACTGCCTCTGATTTTGCGTACTCACAAAACACAACTACTGTGTTTGTAAATTATGTCTGAGTGTTGGAGTGTGCCCCTTTCTGTCCGTAATTAAAAATAATATGAAAATAGTGCCTAGTTTGCTTATTATAAGGAATTTGATGTATAGCATTTACTTTTACTTCGTACGTTTACTCAAGTATGACAATTAAGTATTTTTTCTACCACTGTATTAAGTACATTTAAAACCAGATACTTTTAGACTTTTACCCAAGTAGTATTTTGCTCTGTAACTTTCACTTTTACTTGAGTCATTTTCTATTAAGGTATCTTTACTTTTACTCAAGTATGACAATTTAGTACTTTTTCCACCACTGGTAGTCAGCAGTTTACACACCAAGTAGCCTACTGGGAAGACAGATAGCACTTAAAGTAGATGGCCCTAGCTAGCAAAAAGGCAGTACTAGACAACAGACTACTGAACAACAAAAATTATACTTATCCCTCCTGGAGATATCAGGAGTCTTCTAGCTATAGATTGAAGCACAATGAGATGGAGCCTGAGAAGCTGGCTGCACTGTATACACCCAGTGGTAAAACCCCTCCCTCTCCAATACAGCCACTCTTTTGTATTCAGCTAAGATTCATTCTATTATTCTATTACTCTTACATTAAAATAATGGCACGGGACATATAGGCATATCTTGTCTGCTAAATGGACTAGCCTACAGCCTATGGCATGGCGTTTAGCCAGATAACATACAGTAGGCGACTCATATTCGGTTCTTCTGAAATACATTTTCTTTGTATCATGTTTCTTTAGACCTGCCTAAAATAAATAATGGGGTTATTGTGATGGTGTATATTAAATGGATTCATTAGACTTTTTTAAATGTAGTTGTTCCAAAGGCACACATCAGCGGCTTGTATGTGGAGGCCTGGAGATGCTAAACATTTATGTTAATTAGCGGTCAATTACTGCGAGACCGGCAGTCATTTGCATGACAATAACCAGCTGAGAAAATTGAATGACCGCCACAGCCCTGTTGGCACCCAAAACAAAAGGAAAGAACATAGCAAAAATTACACCAAGGAGCATCAATGTCTCACAAAGAAAACTGGTGTCACACCTCCATGCGTCGATTCACCCTGCTGAATGGGTCATCTGACCCCAAGGATAACTCTGGGTAATGTATGTGATTCCAAAGGGCCTCATTTCTGGAGGCTCCCTCAGTAAAACGTGTTAATAAACGTGTTACAAATTAACATTGGCTTCTCAAGAAGCTAGGGATTTGACATCCTTTGACCTCCCCACGGTTCATATCTGGTACAAACAAATGACACACCTCCTCCATAGTGACTGCAGGCAAACAAGTTATTTACTTACTTAACCATCTTTGTTCCTATGTGGAACATGCTTCCATGAGAGAATGCCACTGCTGCTGATCTTCTGCCTTTTTGGGGACCAAATCAAATCAAATTTTATTGGTCACATACACATGGTTAGCAGATGTTAATGCGAGTGTAGCGAAATGCTTGTGCTTCTAGTTCTGACTATGCAGTAGGGTGGAGGTGATATGGTCCTTGTCTAGTCTCTCAGAGCCCTTCATGATGACAGAAATGAGTGCAATGCGGCGATAGTAATTTAGTTCAGAAGGAGAGCCCAAGGCTTTGGTAGCGGGCCGTGTCACTGGCACTGTATTGTCCTCAAAGCGAGCAAAGAAGTTGTTTATTTTGTCTGGGAGCAAGAGGTCAATGGGGCTGGTTTTCTTTTTGTAATCCGTGATTGACTATAGACCCTGCCACATACTGTACGTCTCGTGTTTGAGCTGTTGAATTGCGACTCTACTTTGTCTCTATACTGACACTTTGCTTGTTTGATTGCCTTTCGGAGGTAACAGCTGCACTGTCTGTATTCGGTCGTGTTTCCGGTCTCCTTGCCATGATTAAAAGCGATAGTTCGCGCTTTCAGTTTTGCGCAAATGCTGCCATCAATCCACGGTTTCCGGTTAGGGAAGGTTTTAATGGTCACAGAGGGAACGACATCTCTGATGCACTTGCTAATAAACTCGCTCACTGAGTCAGCGTATACATCAATGTTGTTGTCTGAGGCTTTCCGGAAAATATCCCAGTCTACGTGATCGAAGCAATCTTGAAGCGTGGAATCCGATTGGTCAGACCAGCGTTGTATTGACCTGAGCACAGGCATTTCCTGTTTTAGTTTCTGTCTATAGGCTGGGAGCAGCAAAATGGAGTCGTTGTCAGATTTGCCGAAGGCAGGGTGGGGGAGGGCTTTGTATGCATCGCGGAAGTTCAAGTAGCAATGATCCAAATAGCTACTAGCTCTTGTCGCGCATTCAATATGCTGATAGAATTTAGGGTGTATGGTTCTTAGGTTAGCTTTGTTAAAATCCCCAGCTACAATAAATGCAGCCTCAGGATGTATGGTTTCCAGTTTACATAGAGTCCAGTGAAATTCTTTTAGGGCCGACGAGGGATCGAAGAGAATTCTCTTGGAAGATTCTGCGGTCGGCATTTGATTGTAAGGAATTCTAGTTTGGGTGAACAAAAAGACTTGAGTTCCTGTATGTTGTTGTGATTAAACCATGAGTCGTTAATCATAAGGCGTACACCCCCGCCCTTCTTCTTACCAGAGAGATGTTTGTTTCTGTCGGCGCAATGCGTGAGGAAACCGGGTGGCTGTACCGACTCTGACAACATATCCCGAGTGAGCCATGTTTCCTTGAAACAGAAAATGTTACAATCTCTGAAAGGCAACTCGTGCCCTAATTTCGTCCACCTTGTTATCTAGAGATTGGACATTGGCAAGTAATATGCTCGGAAGCGTGGATGGTGTGCTCGCCTTCTGAGTCTGACCAGTAGGCCACTCCGTCTGCCTCTCCTGCGGCGACCGTGTTGTTTTGGGTCGGCCTCTGGAATAAGATCCAATGTCCAGGGTGGAGGTCCGAACAAAGGATCCGCTTCGGGAAAGACGTGTTCCTGGTCATAATGATGGTAAGTTCACATCACTTTTATATCCAATAGTTCTTCCTGGCTGTATGTAATAACGCTTGAGATTTTCTGGGCTAACAATGTAAGAAATAATACATCAAAAAACAAATAACCGCATAGTTGTCTAAGGACCTGAAGCGAGGCGACCATCTCTGTCGACGCCATCACACTTGTTTTGCATGACAGGCCACAGTCCTTCATCTCCTTCTCCACGGTTCCCTGAAGGCAGTACATTAGCTGCAATAAACACAGATTGATTATCTCCACTTCACACCATATTTTAGCACCCTAGTCTTGAAATTGCTGTGATTACCAGCGTTTCCCAAACTCAGTGCTCTGAACCCCAAGGGTTTGGTTGTTGTCCAAGCACTACAGAGATGATTCAAATGATCAAAGCTTGATGATTTGTTGATTTTTTGAATCAGTTGTGTAGTGCTAGGGCAAAAACCAAAATGTACACCACTAGGGCTCCCGAGTACCAGGTTTAGGAATCCCTGGATTATGCAGTGATTGTGCTGTGACAGTTATTGTTTGTCGAAACAACGATAGAGCAGTGAGTGTGGATATTTCACAGTTGTATTTTTCTGGAAACAAATTAAGAGGAAGACCTTTTGTTATAGCGAAAGTGACCCTGATAAGGACGTTATATGTCTCTCTCTCTCTCTCTCTCTCTCTCTCTCTCTCTCTCTCTCTCTCTCTCTCTCTCTCTCTCTCTCTCTCTCTCTCTCTCTCTCTCTCTCTCTCTCTCTCTCTCTCTCTCTCTCTCTCTCTCTCTCTCTGTTTTCTATGCCTCTCTTCAGTACCATCTCACTGTAAATCTCTATCCCTCCCTCTACCCTTGTTTCTCTTATTTCTCTCCATCCCTCCCACTCTCTCTTTTCCTCCCTCTCTCTTTCCAGCCCTCTAGTACTATAATCTCTTCTCTCCAGAAGCAGCTCAGAGGCACATTGGGACTAATTCGACTTACCGGTGATTATGGAAAAATACCCAAATGATGAGGGGCAGCTAAGAGGGGTCCAGTGGCTAATGATGAATGAGGATGGGGTTGGACTGGAGTGTGTGTGTGTGTGTGTGTGTGTGTGTGTGTGTGTGTGTGTGTGTGTGTGTGTGTGTGTGTGTGTGTGTGTGTGTGTGTGTGTGTGTGTGTGTGTGTGTGTGTGTGTGTGTGTGTGTGTGTGTGTGTGTGTGTGTGTGTGTGTGACTTAACACAGGGTGTTGATGAAGGCTGGGGGGAGTCAGATGGTGATGTTCTGTGATGTTCTTCCAGCTGTGAGAGGCTTCTCCTGAGAGGGGGAAAAACATGGCACACCCTTCAGTTTTCAAAAGCTGTAAAGAAACATGTTGTAAAAAAACTGAGCTTGGATGTACAATGGAAACTTACCTCTCCATCATACAGTACATGGTTCCAACTCTTGGTTTTGTCCCATCCTATAGAGTGCAACAAGTCTATAAATAGCAGTCTGTCAGTTGGTGGTAGCTGCGCTTCAACATCCAAATGATATTACTCTGCAGTTCTTCTATTTAAATCCCTCTGGATCCCTGTGCAATTACTGATACAAGTTGGCTTCACTTTGAGCTAGCAGGGAGACAGATCCTCCATCTCCCAGGGAGACAGATCCTCCATCTCCCAGGGAGACAGATCCTCCATCTCCCAGGGAGACAGATCCTCCAGCTCTAAGGGAGACAGATCCTCCAGCTCTAAGGGAAGCAGATGTGATTACTGTCTTAAGTGTTAACCCCACCTTGTTTCCTCTTCCTGTTGGAGGGAGGAGAAGGAGTGTAAATGGCCAAACAGAAGAACAGAGGGAAGAGAGAGAGAGATTTTTTATTTAAAAATGTAATTGCCCAATAGATACTGTACATCATTACAGGCACAATGTTTACTTCATTGTAATGGACCAAAAAAGTTCAAACCAAACCCGCCTCCTCGTCCTCCCGGCTGACCTCTGCAAACTCTCCCAGGCGGTTCACCAGTTTACAGTAGGTATGCTCCTGGGGCAGCTGAGCCCACACCAGCCCCAGCAGCATAGCTCAACCCTAGCCCTGTACCCCACCCACCCAGGACAGAAAACAGCCCTGCCAGCGAAAAACAGATGCTCACTGAACCCACTACCCAGGCCAAAAGCTTCCATGGTCCTAAACAGATAGGCATGACACACACTATCAAAAGCTTTTTCTTCATCTATAGAAAAGACTCCCAGATCCTGATCCTACATCCTAGTGATGTCTACTTCATCTCTCAACAGAAAAAGGTTGTTGATTATTTTCCAACTAGGCACACAGTATGCCTGGTCATTGTGAACTATAGTGTCCAACCTTCAACCTTCAAGGTGATTTGCCAAACACGGACAGTATTTTGAAAGAGATGGAGAGACAGAGAACGAGAGAACGAGAGAACGAGAGAACGAGAGAACGAGAGAGATAGCGAGAGAGAGAGAGATAACAAAGACAGAGATCCAGGACAACTCTCCTAAATCAAAAGATTTCCATCTCACTTGATCATTCAGATGAAAGTGCAACTCAGACACAGACAGACACACACACACACACACTTTCTTCATAGAGAGTAGAGGGTGGGGGACTACCGTACCCTTTCCCTCCCAACCCTCAGGGATGTGAAGGGAACGACAGGGAGGACAAAGAGCAAAGTATCCTAACAGAAGTAATTTAGACACAGCTGTAGAGAGCAGAGACACCTGTTGTAGAAACACAGTGCTCTGTCACATACAAGGATTTTCAGGGACTTTTACGAGAACTTAATTGTAATTTTCAAGGACCTCAAAATTATACAATTGTATCATTTATATAATTGTACATATAGGGCCTAATATAGAAACCTCCCCCCTCCCCCCAAAAAGTGTAAAAAAATTTAAAAAATGCATGCCATTACCACTTTAAGAATAATAATTATTTTTAGGGCTTGCCAATGCATTGACATTCTAAAATATGTGACAATCATTTTGCAGTCACATTTACTTTTTTGGATTTGTGTGCCCATGAAAGCTGTTTTCACCCAATAACATAAGGAGACACTAAATGTTACATACAGTAGTTACACTGCATTTCTGAGATCTCAATACAAAAAACTGTCCTACAGCTAGATCCAGGATTCTTACAAGGTTCATGTTCAATGTGTAATTTAACTGATGAATGCTTAATATATGCTATAACAACAACTTACACTGCCATAAATGCAAGGACAGAAAAGTAATGTTTAACGTCACACAATTTTGCACAAATCCATCCAGACACCAATCATGATAAAGGATTAAACATAGGTTTTAAATCAAGTCATAAATCAAGTCATTTAACATAGCTATGATACCCCCTTATAACTTCATTTAATGTCATGAAATAATTGTCCAGTGTAGGAAATCCTCACTGGTACCCTAGTTTATAGAAAGACTCATATACTGTAACATTCTGTACACAAATACACTCTCCTCTCCCGTCTCACATAAGGCCTGTTTTTCTCCCACACACAGAGTGGAGAGGTGTGGAGATAGAGGGAGAGGAGGGCTAGGCCTACTGATTGCCTCAGTATAAAGTAATGGAGGCTGCCAGCTCAGGGTCACTTATTGTAGGGCACAATCTCTGGACGGATCCACAACCTAGTATATATCAGGCGTCTCGGGTGTTTGTGGGTGTGTGTCACGTTGGCATGAATGATTCGGGAGACAGATGCAGGAATGCATAATATGGGTTTTTATTTCACCCAAATTACGGTGTGCACTTGTAAAGGCATGGGGACGAAGACCAAACAAACACGTAACAAAACACAGGGTAGAAAGCCAAAACAAAGGAGCGAGGAGTACCTCGAATAAATAACACACGAGCACAATGATTAACGCACGGGACGAGATCCATAATCAGCTGCGCAATCCTCAAGGGCACGAAAGCCAAAACACACAGCACAGGTACTCACACGCACCAACGGACATACTAACAATAACCGACACCACCATGGTGAACAAAGGGCACACATATACAAATACAATCAGTGGGAAAAGGGACCAGGTGTGCACAATGAAAGTTCCAGACGGATGTGTGTGTGTGTGTGTGTGTGTGTGTGTGTGTGTGTGTGTGTGTGTGTGTGTGTGTGTGTGTGTGTGTGTGTGTGTGTGTGTGTGTGTGTGTGTGTGTGTGTGTGTGTGTGTGTGTGTGTGTGTGTATGTGTGTGTGTGTGTGTGTGTGTGTGTGTGTGTGTGTGTGTGTGTGTGTGCGTGCGTGCGTGCGTGCGTGCGCGGGTGCATATCAATCCAAGGGATAAGGGAAATAGATCCCATTTCTATTCATTGAATCCAATCCCATGTGTCCTGTCTGCTTTGTTAACTGGTTTGATTGTGTCTTTGCTTGATCCATCCCTGAGATCCCCTAAGATCCTTTAAGATCTCCCTGAGATCCCCTCAGATAAACTTGGAGTGAAAACCCTCACACTACGGTGTGTGTGTGTGTGTGTGTGTGTGTGTGTGTGTGTGTGTGTGTGTGTGTGTGTGTGTGTGTGTGGTGTGTGTGTGTGTGTGTGTGTGTGTGTGTGTGTGTGTGTGTGTGTGTGTGTGTGTGTGTGTGTGTGTGTGTGTGTGTGTGTGTGTGTGAGAGAGAGAGAGAGAGAATCTTTTTTTCAGTGAGTAAATACTGGCATGTGCCAAGTAAGCACTGGTGTTTCAGACGCAATTATGCTAATACAGTAATACATACATCTTGCATCTATCCATCATTGTTATCCTGTCTATGCCTCCCACTGTTTCTATTTGGCAAAGATACAACAGCACAGGAAGGCTTGGATTACCTTGGCTTTGAGTCGAAACAATCAAATCTCCAACCTCGTTAATTTTCACAGATTGGCTCCCTGTTGTACCATACTCTTTTTGATCCACTTTCCTGTTAAATTTGATGCACATTGACTGTCCTTGCTAGAGGTGTCTTTGCCAGCTCTTTGTGCTTAACCTGTCATCAGATGTTGATCCACTGCGGTGACAGCTTTCTTTCTGTTATGTGTTTGAGAGCTTTACGAATGAAATTGTACTGCCTGTCACCAGGTGGTGTAGGAGTGACTCTGACGTTGTGGGGGGTCCTGCCCCTGGAAAAATATTTGAAAAACAGGTTTTAAATGCTCATTTCTAGTGACTTTTAAGAAAAGGATACAGACCAATCTTAACTTACAAATGGGCAAATTTACAAGGCTAAGGGGGCCCTTGCAGAGGGACACTTACTCTGGAATAGTCTAATCAGTCTTAGGGCCAAGGCCATTAAATATTTTGCTAAATAGAAGTGTAACTGTTAATGAGGATATATTCAATTAAATATCCGTTTTGTATTTCTCTGCACCTGTATGATTAATTTCCTAGTATTTTTCTCACTCCCTTATGTCAGATTGTTACTACTGCTGCTCTACATACTGAATGGTTTAATTACTTAACATTTAAAAAAATATATATAATACAGTTATTATACTGTAATAATAACCAGCAAAATACACAGTTAAAAACTGTTTTAGTAAAAAAAAGTAGGGATGAAAGGTCAAACTGAAATTAATCAATCACCACTCTACACAATTATCAAAAATAGAACATATTTATGGCTGCCTCTCTCCTGCATGAAGTTATTAGCACATGTAATACACACTCTAGACTTAAGCTGATATGATTTCATCACAGATCATATATGATAACTAAGATTGATTCACACTATGACAGATCATCAGTCTATGAACAAAATTATATGGGCTTGGAGAGGCACTTCTCACTATCTTACCAGTTTGTGGCCTCTCTCTTTCTCCCTCTCTGCCTGTCTGTCTGTTCATGACTGTCACTCTCCTGCCATTATAATGATAGCACCAAACAAATTCTTAAAGGTCCAATGTAGTTGTTTTTATATCAATATCAAATAATTTCTGGGTAAAAATGAAGGAACTTACTGTGATTGTTTTGTTTCTTTGTGAATGGTCAAAAATAAACCAAAATTTGGTCTTTATTGGTCTATTAACTAGTTTACCATCTGGTGATGTCACCAGTCAGGCCAAAACTCTATCTCACCAAAACAGGCTGACATTTCAGGCAGTCTTTCAAACAGCTCTTACACGAAAAGGGCATTATCATCATTTTCACGATTTCACAGTATTTTTACAAAGTCATAGTGTGGAAATATATATAAAACACAGGTTGATCATATTTTTGACTGCACTGGGCCTTTAACACATGGAACTCACCTTCATTATCCATAATCACTGTGATTAAGTTAAAGACGTCTAAGACATCGAATTTGCCAACTAGTTTGACAGGGGTGGTGTGCAGGCAGTTGCCAAGAACCTTACTTACAGTCCTTTGCAGTCCTTTGAAAAAAAACTCTTATGTCCAATTTTTACAAGATTCATGGTGGATTCTTGTGATATCTGACTTACAGTGTATATGGGTGGTCAAGCTTTAGCCAAACAGAAATGTTGCATGTGTTGTATAAAAATCATATGAGAGACATGTAAGGTCTTACATACATGGAACATACACATTTCAAAGTACTTGGATCACACTAAGAACAAGTACAGAGGCTAATTTCATGAATAATTGTATTTATTGTGTTTTTCAGGATGTTCACATGTCATATTTGGGTGCAAGGATGGAAAAATTCAAGCCTATCTTAGACCACCTTTTGCCAAACATAAAATACACATATCACCAGTAAATACAAAATTCACTGTTCAGTGTTCACAGAATATACACGTTGTTTTCATCTGAAGATAAATATGTGCAATTGTGTTCACTGTTTCCAGCAACCAGTAAAAACTTCTGCACGACATTCTAAACCTTCTCGTCAGTGTCATACAATAGTGGAAGTATGACACAAATACAGTTTACTTGTCTTGCTGAGAATTCTGGTATGTTTTGTTACCCATGAATGTCTTTTTCATCTGTTGTTATATGGAAAGATCTAGGCAATGGGGACTGTCTAATTGTTATGATTTTTTACAATATTGAGGACATGCAGAGATATAAACCTACATACAATGGAACTGGACTACGGACACTGCATTTTCATACATGGTCTGACTACCTGTTTCGTGTTTATGGCTTTGTGAAAGCCTGTTTAGAAGTGGATGGTTGACATGTAGGTCAGTAGTGTTCTGATCATAGATCCTCTGGCCAACTTCTACACTGTGTAATGACCATCATTTCCTATGGCATACAAACACTGATCATCAATTGTTAAGAAAGTGGGAGATGAAAGTAAAAAAACTCCCATCCTTCAAAAGAACTACGGAGTTGTTTCTTTGTTTTGTTTTGCTGTAGGTTTGACCATGAACTATTTCTCCATTTAGAGCAATTCTCTTGTAGCATCTCACCACGGAGTTCACAGGAACCTCTCTCGCTGTGTCGGGGGCAGCTCAATCATGATCTGATATGACTCTGTCATTACTCTCCTGTGACGATCTGAAGGATCAGGTTACAGTGGGTCCGCTCTACAGTGTGCTCTCTCTCGTAGAGGGGGGCGAGCGGGAAGTCGGGCTGTTTTATGGCGGTCGTAAAATACGCTGCCTCTATGCTCTGTAGTGTTCGTGTTTGGAATGTAAACTGTGGAACACCGAGAGACACTTGGACAATAAAAAGTTTGAATAATTAAACAATATTTATATTTTGAGAATGTGGGAATGGTCCGTGTGTATTTAAAGAACACTCCTGTCAAAGTTGTTTCATTTGGTGACCTCATGAAAGACAAGAGACCCACTTTACTGTATCTCTGTTTGTGTACACTTTTCATTTATCAGATTTACATCTAGATGTTGGATAAAATGAATAATGAGTAAATATGAAAATATTTGTGGAACGTCCCCTTCTTCCACAGAGTATAAAACCCACATCCTACTAAATGTATATTAAGTCAGAGAACACCGGGACGGAGTCCCCATGTTGGAATGGCTACAATTCTATAGGCCATTAGACCAGACAGCGTACAGCGGTGGCTACACGGCTGACTAATGGTTTAAAACTACAAGACCAGAAAAGCATGGAGCGGTAGCTACATGTGAAATGGTTAAGAACTACAACTCTATAGGCCGAGGAGACCATACAGCATGTAGCGTTGGCTACATGGCTATAAATGGTTCAACTCTAAAACATTGCCACAGAAGGAGAAAATCTTAGACAAAGTCTTTTCAGTCTGCAGCTGGAAATGTGCGTAGCCTAGGACGAAGAATACCGAAAACCGCCGAAACAGTTATTCTATGCGACAACATGGGTGCGCCTGACGTATAAATTAGGAACGCAACCAGACACTTTTCTATCAACTCTCTCCAGCAGATGGACCGGCGACCACAGAGAGAGACAACAAGACAAACACTTCTAAATATGTAAATTGCTATTTCTTTTCGAATGAGCGGTTGTTCATATTTAAAGTATTAGCAATTGTAGTTAAAACTTAACATTTAAAAAAAGAATAGTGTAGTTATCAGCTCTGAGTCTCTCGCTCTTGAGCGGAGATAGCCAAGAGAGTGCAAAGCTGTCACCAAGGCAAAGGGTGGCTATTTGAAGAATCTCAAATATAATTTGATAATTATAATTTGATTTGTTTAACACTTTTTGGGTTACTACATGATTCCATATGAATTTTTCATAGTTTTGATGTAAAATGTAGAAAAGGTCAAAATAAAGAAAAACCCAAAATGAGTAGGTTTTCTAAAACTTTTCACTGGTGTATATAGTGGGGCAAAAAAGTATTTAGTCAGCCACCAATTGTGCAAGTTCTCCCAAAAAGATGAGAGAGGCCTGTAATTTTCATCATAGGTACACTTCAACTATGACAGACAAAATGAGAAAAAGAAATCCAGAAAATCACATTGTAAGATTTTTAATGAATTCATTTGCAAATTATGGTGGAAAATAAGTATTTGGTCAATAACAAAAGTTTATCTCAATAGTTTGTTATATACCCTTTGTTGGCAATGACAGAGGTCAAACGTTTTCTGTAAGTCTTCACAAGGTTTTCACACACTGTTGCTGGTATTTTGGCCCATTCCTCCATGCAGATCTCCTCTAGAGCAGTGATGTTTTGGGGCTGTTGCTGGGCAACACGGACTTTCAACTCCCTCCAAAGATTTTCTATGGGGTTGAGATCTGGAGACTGGCTAGGCCACTCCAGGACCTTGAAATGCTTCTTACGAAGCCACTCCTTCGTTGCCCGGGCGGTGTGTTTGGGATCATTGTCATGCTGAAAGACCCAGCCCTGACCTCAATCCTATAGAAAATTTGGGGGCAGAACGGAAAAAGTGTGTGCGAGCAAGGAGGCCTACAAACCTGACTCAGTTACACCAGCTCTGTCAGGAGGAATGGGCCAAAATTCACCCAACTTATTGTGGGAATCTTGTGGGAATGTGATGAAAGAAATAGAAGCTGAAATAAATCATTCTCTCAACTATTATTCTGACATTTCACATTCTTAAAATAAAGTGGTCATCCTAACTGGCCTAAGACAGGAAATTTTTACTAGGATTAAATGTCAGGAATTGTGAAAAACTGAGTTTAAATGTATTTGGCTAAGGTGTATGTAAACTTCCGACTTCAACTGTATATATTCCTCATATATACTGTATGTTTCTTACAGTAATTATTGTGGGATTTTATTTGATGACTTATAAAAAGAATATGAAACCTATTAGGAAAATATTTATTTTGTAGAGGTTACATTGTCAGAACATACACTTTTACTATAATACTCAGAGGACACATATTATTCATATTTTTAATCTCATATAGGTTTGACAACTATGCCGCATAAAATTCAAGATAGTTGGGAACAGATTTTTTATATCCCAATACAATGGCACCGTGTTTATGAACTGATATACAAAATAACAACAAAATATCAACACGTTCATTTCAATTTAAATGATTATATACAATTCTCACAACAAAAAGAATACTCAGTATATGGGGCATTGAACAGTCAACCTTGTGCAGACTCTGCCAAGAGAAAACAAAATCAACAGATCATCTCTTTTGGTATTGTCCTTCAGTGGCTCGCTTTTGGTTTCAGGTACAGGAGTGAATGATAAGTGATCATGTCTGTGATCAGATGTCCCTACAAATAGTACTGTCAGGAGATTGGAAAAACCACAATCAATCAATGGGAAATATGATTATACTCTTAGGTAAAGTATTTATTTTTAGGGCAATCTATGTCACGACTTCAACCGAGGCAGGCTCTCCTTCCCGTTCGGGTGGCGCTCGGCGGTCGTCGTCACCGGCCTACTAGCTGCCACTGACTCTTTTTCCTCCCCCTCCTTATGTGTTTATTTGTATCACCTGTGTTCAGTTAATTGTTAATTAGTGTGGCTTTATTAGTCAGCCAGCCCGTACGCTTCTTTGTGCGGGATTGTGTTATTGTAGCTTTTGGATTTCGGGAGTGTATAGCGTTATTGTGGACTGGGTTTGTTTCTCGTGTCGTTGGACCGTTGTGTATGACACCCAGTACGTCCGTGTTGGACATTTTGTTTGCCAGTTGGGCATTAAAGACTCAACGTATTGTAACTCTGCTGTTCCTGCGTCTGACTTCGCACCCCCCGACACCCAGGTCGTTACAGAATCCCGCACCTCTTAAATGGAGTCAGCAGGAGCAGCAGCCAACCCTCTCCCATCGATGGAGGAACGGGTTCTCCACCACACCACCGTCCTCCATCGGATTGGATCAGCCATGGACCAGATGATGGAGAGAATGGAGCGATGGGAGAGGAGTGGGCTCCTCTCTCCACCTTCGGCTCCCCCCCCTCAGGACTCTCCATCCCCCGGCTCCAGCGCGCTCCGTCTTACGCTCCCGAGGGATTATGATGGAGCGGCGGCAGGGTGTCAGGGGTTCTTACTCCAACTGGAGCTATACCTGGCCACTGTTCGCCCCACTCCCTCGGGAGCGGAGAGGGTGAGTGTCCTCGTCTCCTGCCTAACGGGTCGTGCTCTGGAGTGGGCCAACGCAGTCTGGAATGGCCCGGACTCAGCGAAGGAGCGCTACCCGGAGTTTACCCGTCGTTTTCGTGCCGTGTTTGACCACCCCCCAGAGGGCCGAGCGGCGGGTGAGAGACTATTTCATCTCAGGCAGGAGAAGAGGAGCGCACAGGATTTCGCGCTGGAGTTCCGGACCTTGGCCGCGGGATCAGGGTGGAACGACAGGGCCCTTATTGACCACTACCGGTGTAGTCTCCGGGAGGACGTCCGCAGGGAGCTAGCGTGTCGGGACATCGCTCTTTCTCTGGATGAGCTTATTGACATGTCCATCCGACTGGACAATCTGCTGGCTGCCCGCGGGCGTTCGGAGAGGGTCCTGTGCGTTCCACCACCCAGCGCTCCGGCTCCCATCCCGATGGAGTTGGGAGGGGCCGCGCCTAGGGGTATCGGAGGAGGAGGCCTCCCCTGCACCAGCTGTGGTCGGAGAGGACACACGGCCGATCGGTGCTGGGGGGGTCTGTCTGGGAGTCGAGATGTCAGGCGGAACGCTTCTCGATCACCCCAGGTGAGTCAGCACCAACCTCACTCAGAACCCCCTGTTGGTCACATGTTTGTCTCAATTTTTTTCCTTTATTTTTTCCCCTCTTCCCAGCATAGGGCACTAGTCGATTCAGGTGCAGCTGGGAACTTTATGGATCGCGGACTCGCCCGTAAGTTGGGCGTTCCGCTTGTGCCGATAGATTCTCCCTTTCCCGTGCACTCCCTAGATAGCCGGCCATTAGGGTCAGGGGTGGTCAGGGAGGCCACAGTTCCCCTGGACATGGTGACGCAGGGGAATCATAGGGAACGTATCAGTCTCTTTATTATTGATTCGCCTGCGTTTCCAGTGGTGCTGGGTATTCCCTGGTTGGCCCGGCACAATCCCAATATTTCGTGGAGACAGGGGGTTCTCCAGGGGTGGTCAGAGGAGTGTTCTGGAAGGTGTCTGGGAGTTTCCATTGGTGCCACGTCGGTGGAGAGTCCAGACCAGGGGTCCACGGTGCGCATTCCCCCCGAGTATGCCGATTTGGCAATCGCTTTCTGTAAAAAGAAAGCGACGAAATTACCACCACATCGACCGGGTAGGGATTGTGCGATAGATCTCCAGGTTAACGCTGCGCTTCCCAAGAGTCACGTGTACCCTTTGTCCCAAGAGGAGACGTTGGCTATGGAGACATATGTCGCGGAGTCTCTGGGACAGGGGTACATTCGGCCCTCCATCTCACCCGTCTCCTCGAGTTTCTTTTTTGTGAAGAAAAAGGAGGGAGGTTTGCGTCCGTGTATTGATTATAGAGGTCTAAATGCCATCACAGTGGGGTTTAGTTACCCACTACCTCTCATCGCTTCGGCGGTGGAATCATTTCACGGAGCGCAGTTCTTTACAAAACTGGACCTCAGGAGCGCATACAGTCTGGTGCGTATTCGGAAAGGAGACGAGTGGAAAACCGCATTTAGTACCACATCGGGCCACTATGAGTACTGCGTCATGCCGTATGGGTTAAAGAATGCTCCAGCCGTTTTCCAATCCTTTGTAGACGACATTCTCAGGGACCTGCACGTGCAGGGGGTAGTTGTGTATATCGATGACATTCTGATCTACTCAACTACTCACGCCGCGCATGTATCTCTGGTGCGCAAAGTGCTTGGCAGACTGCTGGAGCATGACCTATACGTCAAGGCTGAGAAGTGTGTGTTCTCCAAACAAGCCGTCTCCTTCCTGGGTTATCGCATTTCCACCTCGGGGGTGGTGGTGGAGAGTGACCGCATAAAGGCTGTGCGTAATTGGCCGACTCCGACCACGGTGAAAGAGGTGCAGCGGTTTTTGGGTTTTGCCAACTACTACCGGAGATTTATCCGGGGTTTTGGCCAGGTAGCGGCTCCCATTACCTCACTGCTAAAGGGGGGCCCGGTGCGGTTGCGGTGGTCAGTGGAGGCGGACGGAGCTTTCAACAGGTTGAAGGCTCTGTTCACGGATGCTCCCGTGTTGGCGCATCCGGATCCCTCTTTAGCATTCATAGTGGAGGTGGACGCGTCCGAGGCTGGGGTGGGTGCCGTGCTATCACAGCGCTCGGGTACGCCACCAAAACTCCGCCCCTGCGCTTTCTTCTCTAGTAAGCTCAGTGCAGCGGAGCGTAACTATGATGTGGGGGATCGGGAGTTGTTAGCGGTGGTCAGGGCTCTGAAGGTGTGGAGACACTGGCTTGAGGGGGCTAAGCACCCCTTTCTCATCTGGACCGACCACCAGAATCTGGAGTATATTCGGGCAGCTCGGAGACTGAACCCGCGTCAGGCAAGGTGGGCCATGTTTTTCACCCGGTTTCGGTTCACCTTGTCCTATAGACCCGGCTCCCAAAACGTAAAGGCTGACGCACTGTCCCGCCTTTACGACACGGAGGATAGGACCACCGAACCCACTCCCATCATCCCCGCCTCGAGGCTGATAGCGCCAGTGGTATGGGAGGTGGACTCGGACATCGAGCGGGCGCTACGGGCGGAACCCGCGCCTCCTCAGTGTCCGGCGGGCCGTAAGTACGTACCGCTTGGTGTTCGGGACCGACTGATTCGGTGGGCTCATGTCCTACCCTCCTCGGGTCACCCTGGGGTGACGAGGACAGTGGGGAGCCTTCGGGGGAGGTATTGGTGGCCTACCTTAGCTCGGGACGTTAGGGTTTATGTCTCCTCCTGTTCGGTATGCGCTCAGAGTAAGGCTCCTAGGCACCTTCCTAGAGGGAAGTTGCAACCCCTCCCCGTTCCACAACGGCCATGGTCTCATCTGTCCGTGGACTTCCTGACCGATCTCCCCCCTTCTCAGGGAAACACTACGGTTCTGGTAATTGTGGATCGATTTTCTAAGTCCTGCCGTCTCCTCCCGTTGCCCGGTATCCCTACTGCCCTACAGACTGCGGAGGCCTTATTCACCCACGTCTTCCGGCACTACGGGGTGCCGGAGGACATCGTTTCTGATCGGGGCCCCCAGTTCACGTCCCGAGTATGGAGGGCGTTCATGGAGCGTCTGGGGGTCACGGTCAGCTTGACTTCCGGTTTTCACCCCGAGAGTAATGGGCAGGTGGAGAGAGTGAACCAGGAGGTGGGTAGGTTTCTGCGGTCGTATTGCCAGGACCGGCCAGGGGAGTGGGCGAGATACATTCCCTGGGCCGAGATGGCCCAGAACTCACTACGCCACTCCTCTACTAATGTGTCCCCCTTTCAGTGTGTGTTGGGGTACCAGCCGGTCCTGACACCATGGCATCCGAGCCAGACCGAGGCTCCTGCGGTGGAGGAGTGGGTACAGCGCTCCAAAGAGACCTGGAGGGCCGTCCAGGAGTCCCTCCAACAAGCTACTAGTAGGCAGAAGAGGAGCGCTGACCGCCACCGCAGTGAGGCCCCCGTGTTTGTACCGGGGGAAAGGGTCTGGCTCTCGACCCGAAACCTACCCCTCCGCTTGCCCTGCCGGAAGCTGGGGCCGCAGTGTGTAGGGCCCTTCAAAGTCCTGAGGAGAATAAACGAGGTGTGTTATCGATTAAAACTCCCTTCCTATTATCGTATTAACCCCTCGTTTCATGTGTCTCTCCTCAGGCCGGTGGTAGCTGGTCCCCTGCAGGACGGTGAGGTGCCGGAGGTCCCTCCCCCCCCTCTGGACATCGAGGGGTCCCCGGCGTACACGATACGGGCCATTCTGGACTCGAGACGCCGGGTGAGGGGCCTGCAGTACCTCGTGGACTGGGAGGGGTACGGTCCGGAGGAGAGGTGCTGGGTACCGGTGGAGGACATTTTGGATCCATCTATGTTAAGGGATTTCCATCGCCTCCATCCGGATCGCCCTGCGCCTCGTCCTCCGGGTCGACCTCGAGGCCGGTGTCGGCGCGCTGCGGGAGCCGCGCGTCAGAGGGGGGGTACTGTCACGACTTCAACCGAGGCAGGCTCTCCTTCCCGTTCGGGTGGCGCTCGGCGGTCGTCGTCACCGGCCTACTAGCTGCCACTGACTCTTTTTCCTCCCCCTCCTTATGTGTTTATTTGTATCACCTGTGTTCAGTTAATTGTTAATTAGTGTGGCTTTATTAGTCAGCCAACCCGTACGCTTCTTTGTGCGGGATTGTGTTATTGTAGCTTTTGGATTTCGGGAGTGTATAGCGTTATTGTGGACTGGGTTTGTTTCTCGTGTCGTTGGACCGTTGTGTATGACACCCAGTACGTCCGTGTTGGACATTTTGTTTGCCAGTTGGGCATTAAAGACTCAACGTATTGTAACTCTGCTGTTCCTGCGTCTGACTTCGCACCCCCCGACACCCAGGTCGTTACAATCTAGGTATAAATGGTACAAATAGAGAGGTTCAAGAGCTTCGTAAGACATCACATTAAAATAAGGTTGTGTTGCAAAAGGAAATAGTAAAATGGTGGTGTACTGGGAAAGATGGGTTAGTCTGTGAACATCTGAGGGTTGAAATTAAGATTGGAGTGTACTGTATATGTGAGCGGAAGTGTCTGTAAATGGCAGTAGAAGACGTGTTTGTGTCCGTTAGTTTGCTCCAATCAGGGGAGGGGTTGAAAGGGTTTAAAAATAAATAAATAGGGGATTAGAAATTATGCAAACAAATAGTTTGAAAGATTTGGGGTTTTATCTGCAATATTGAAGCAATATTGAAAAATACTCAACTTTATATGTAAAGCTAACTAGCTACTAGCCATGAGAAAGCTTATAGTTGCTCACATTCGTTCTAACATATCAAAGTATTCACATTCATACACTTTTTACTTAAACTTACTTTATTGTTGCAAACAAAAATGACTTTACCCGGTGAGTAATGATGGTGTTGCTGCACAGTGCTTTTTCTCTCTCACACTGCCACACTGCTTGTATCAACCAAGAGTGAGAACAAAGCAGTCAGTGGGGGCAGGGGATGTTCCAGCAGCGGAGGCCTTTCCATTAGTTTATAAAAAATATATATATAAAAAAATGTTTTAATGTTTTTTTGGGGGGGGGACAATTTTACCTGCTTCTAACATGTCCCCCCCCTTGGCTCCTATGCTCATGCCTGACATCCTGAATGGGGCACAGCAGTCAGTCAAATGTGACATATAAATAGCACATTCAATGAGTAATGCTCTTGAGCTCTTAAAGCTGAATGCTGTGCTGCCTAGAAGACAAGGAACTGGTCAAATGGGAATAGGGAGTTTTAATCCTAAGTAAAAACACCAGCGTTTACAATAAGCACTGCTCCATCATAAGCAGAGGCACAAAATATTTCAAAAATATTTAAATGTCAGTCTGAAGCCCTTGCTAACTACCTGTCCATCTGTCAAAAATCTAATAAACAAGAGTGCCAAAGAAGCATAGTGTAAAAGAGGCAGAGCTGCCAAGTCTCTGAGAGCTGAGAGAGAGAGAGCTAAGGGAGAGCTAGAGTGGCCCATATTACACATTCCCTCCAAACCAAGAGGAATCGCCATAGGAGCCATGACCAGCAGCATAATGAATTCACTGGGCTCCCGCTCTGGGAGCTCCCAAAGCATATCCTGTAATTGAAAAACATTAGAGAGAACATGGCTCATTTATCACTGCAACTTGTCATGGGGCCTCGATCCTTAACAGTAACCGTTCCAGCTCCTGTCTGTTTGAAATTCATATATGTAAAAGTAAAGAAAGTCAGAATGTTTAAATGATTGGAATGTTAACACAGTTTTGGGTGTTCCCTATGCAGACATAATATGAAAACCTATTAACTCTCTAAGAACTTTGCACATCTGGATTGTACAATATTTACACATTATTCTTTAAAAAATTATTCAAGCTTTGTCAAGTTGGCAGATGATCATTGCTAGACAGCCGTTTTAAAGTCTTGCCATAGGTTTTCAAGCCGATTCAATTAGGCCACTACGGAACATTCAATGTCGTCTTGGTAATCAACTGCAATGTACAGTACCAGTAAAAAGTTTGTACACACCTACTGATTCAAGGGTTTTTCATCATTTGTACTATTTTCTACATTGTAGAATAATAGTGAAGACATCAAAACCATGAAATAACACATATGGAATCATGTAGTAACCAAACAAGTGTTAAACAAATCAAAATATACTTATATTTGAGATTCTTCAAAGTAGTCACCCTTTGCCTTGATGACAGCTTTGCACACTCCTGGCATTCTCTCAACTAGCTTCATGAGCTAGTCACCTGGAATACAAGAGTGTCAACACAGATAAACCAATGTGACAAATCAGGAGAACTAGAAGAAAAGAGAAGTGTTGAGACCAGCACCTCTGTGGAAAATAGGAATGTAGGCTACCGCATTACTAATGTTAGCTAGTGGCATGATTTACTCAAAACCTTTTTTGCAGCATTTCTCCTGCCGTGTTCACCACTGAATGAAATGCCTGGTATTGTCATCAAACCCTGTAACAGTTTGAGCACAAGCCCTGGTATTTGCAGCAAGTAGCTCGGTAACTAATCAGGCTAATGTTAAATATGAAGTTGTCGCTCAACACCCAGCAAGTAGCTAACCCTGTAGCTAACGTTACTGTTCGAACAGTTATACCTTGTGGTCCTACTAAAGCACGTAGCTAGCTAATAGCAAGGTAGGCAGCAGACAGCAGGCTGCAGATCTGTTTTCAAAGATGTAACGTTACGATTAAATAGTCATGATCATTTTAAGGAGAACAAAAATGACATATTTGAACACCACCGCAGAAGCTTTGTTATTCGCCATCTTCCAAGTTGTTTTGTTGTTTACTTGCGTGGGGCTCCCGAGAGGCGCAGCGGTCTAAGGCACTGCATCTCAGTGCTAGAGGCATCACTACAGTCCCTGGTTTGATTCCAGGCTGTATCACAACCAGCCGTGATTGGGAGTCCCATAGAGCAGTGCACAATTGGCCCAGCGTTGTCCGGCTAGGTTTTGGCTGGGGTAGGCCGTCATTGTAATTGAGAATTTGTTCTTAACTGACTTGCCTAGTTAAATAAAGGTAAAATAAAAGAGCTATAGCTATCAAAACAATATAGCTCTGAAATTCCTGAAAAGTGTGCAGTGACATCTATTAGATGAAATGCTGAAATAAATACAACATCCTGTCATTTAAAGCAAACTAGATTTTCAAAAAAGAACATTTCATAAAATTCACATACTGAGAATGTGTCATGTGCGATTGCGTTGTTTCCCATATTCGTTGGATCAGCTTTTAAGTATGGTATCCGGGCATTTAACCTTTTCTCAATAGGGGGGCGCTGTTTCCACTTTGTAAAAATTCGTTCCGAAATTAAACTGCCTCGTACTCAATTCTTGCTCGTACAATATGCATATTATTATTACTATTGGATAGAAAACACTCTCTAGTTTCTAAAACCGTTTGAATTATATCTGTGAGTAAAACAGAACTCAAGTTGCAGCAAACTTCCTGTCAGGAAGTGAGAAATCTGAAATCGGGCACTCTGTTCCAGGGTCAGTTTATTAATTTGCATGTAATCTATGAGTCGACATGCACTGCATACGATTTCCCCTAGATGTCAGTAAGCAGTGAGAATTGGAATGGGGTTGCTAGGTAGATCTGAGGCCGTATAAAGGCTCTTGGAACCGGGGGTGCACTCTTTTCAACGTTCGTCATGACGCAAGACAGACCTCAGGAATGCATTCTGAAAAGCTCTCGTTATAGGAGTTAGATTTATCCGGCTCTGATTTTATTCGATATAGGTGTTAAAAACATCATAATGTAGTTAATTTAAACCGAGTTATATCAGTTTATATCAGTATATTGCGATTTTCGGTATTTCATTTGTGCTGCGTTATAGTGAGTTGGACACGTCTTCGTCACATGGCTAACGTTTGCTGCTAATTCCAAAGTTGAAGACGACAATCTACAACCGAGCAACGATTCTTCTGGACAAAGGACAACTTGCATAAGATTCTGATGGAAGCTCATCAAAAAGTAAGAACTATTTATGATGTTAATTCGTTGTTCTGTTGAAAAATGTTACACTACTATTCCGCCATTAATTTCGGTGCGGTCTCGCTTTAACGCACGCTGTATGTCGTAGTAACGTTAATTTAAAAAATCTAACACAGCGGTTGCATTAAGAACTAATGTATCTTTCATTTGCTGTCCAACCTGTATTTTTTAGTCAAGTTTATGATTAGTTATTGATTAGATTAGGTGCCTCTCCCAAGATTTCTCCCGACATTTTGTTGGCAGCTTGGCTACTATTCTCATTGTATAACCACGATTTGTGCCGCTAAATATGCACATTTTCGAACAAACAATATATGTATTGTGTAATATGATGTTATAGGACTGTCATCTGATGAAGTTTTGAGAAGGTTAGTGAAAAATGTAATATCTTTTGCTGGTTTATTCGCTATCGCTAACGTGCATGAATCAATGCTGCTGTGTGGTTGGCTATTGTAGTAAGCTAATATAATGCTAAATTGTGTTTTCGCTGTAAAACACTTAAAAAATCTGAAATATTGGCTGGATTCACAAGATCTTTGTCTTTCATTTGCTGTACGCTGTGTATTTTTCATAAATGTTTTATGATGAGTATTTAGGTAATTCACGTTGCTCTGTAGTTATTCTAGTTGCTTTGGTGAGAGTTGTGATGGTGGCTGCAATGTAAAACTATGATTTATACCTGAAATATGCACATTTTTCGAACAAAACATATGCTATACAATAAATATGTTATCAGACTGTCATCTGATGAAGTTGTTTCTTGGTTAGTGACTATTTATATCTTTATTTGGTCGAATTTGTGATAGCTACCTATGCAGTAAAAAAATGGTAAAAAAAAAAAGTTGTGTCTTTTGCTATCGTGGTTAGCTAATAGAAATACATATTGTGTCTTCCCTGTAAAACATTTTAAAAATCAGAAATGATGGCTGGATTCACAAGATGTGTATCTTTCATCTGGTGTCTTGGACTGATATTTAGATGCTAGTATTTACTTGTGGCGCTATGCTAGGCTATGCTAGTCAGCTTTTTTACTGATGAGGGTGCTCCCGGATCCGGGATTGTGTGCAACTAGAAGTTTAAAGTATACTTGATTTCCGAAATGTCACATGCTATTAATCATAATTTTTTCACATGCTGAAACGGACTACTATTAAGAACGCAAGTATGGGTATTCGGAAACGGCCTCTATCTTCTGATTGCCTTATTGTTACAAAATCAAATTATATTTATTTTATATGTCAAGTTCTTGATGAATGTTATCTGTCATTTCATTTGGCTCCCAAGACGCGCTGCATTCTAAGGCACTGCATCTCAGTGCAAGAGGTGTCACTAGAGTCCCTGGTTCAAATCCAGGCTGTATCACATCTGGCTGTGATTGGGAGTCTCATAGGGCAGCGCCCAATTGGCTAAGCTTCGTCCGGGGTAGGTCGTCATTGTAAGTAAGAATTTGTTCTTAACTGACTTGCAAGGTTAAATAAAATAAATTCATTTAATCCTTAAAACACACGCATGCACACACAAATTCACTCTCTCAAAGAACCATGAAGTACAGTACATTCTATATTGTCTGTGTTGTCTCTGAATTGTATCAAGTGATGCTCATAAAATATAATCTGAGAAATGCAGCACTGAAATGTAATGAGGCAATCTGGTGTGAGAGGCAATAAAACATCCTCACCTTGAAGAGGAAGTGATGAAAAAGCTTTTCTATTTGAGTTCACTTTGTTCTTCATTTCACCCCATAGAAATAAAAGTGGATCAATAAAGTCACAAGGATGTTTTCTCCCCAGGTTCCCAGGACAAGCCTCCAGCAATGTGTTGTCATACCAACACAAAAGGAACTACTATACTGCAATGTTGGGTATAGCTTTCAAGAAAGCAATTTCACTGTACTTGTGAACGTGACATTAAAACTAGAAACTATAGTGATGGACTGGCTAGAACACGTTAACAAGTAATTATCCTGCAGTGCACTTCCTTGATTGCATTTCATTCAAGAAATGATCATCTCCAAGTCATGAATTCTGTAAATGAACGAGTCAGCTTTTCAGATTAGCATTTGCAGTAGGCCTATAACTTTTACAGAGACTAAGAATATGGGTCCAATCTTTTAAATAATCATTATTAGACAATACCGTAGACTACATTTGAGGCCAGGAAAAGGCTAGACAGCTCATATTATCTCTAAATTCATATGTCCATCCATCACCACTGATGGTTGTCATCAGGGACAAGTCTCAACAAGACAGACAAGATGTCCACATGAGGAACCAGATGAATCGAGGAAAAATATTTCATTTAAAATCACTGTGAAGCTTCAGTCAGTAGAAAGAGAGCAGAGCTTTCACTCCTCCATGGGGTTTTTCTAATTTCAACCTGAGTCAAATAGATTTTACTACGTTATAAAAAGTAGAATAAGTGCGGTAGCCCGAGGCCGGTACCCACCGTCCTGTTCAATAACAGATAAAGCACAAAGACAACCTTGAGAGACCTGCTGACAGAAATCACATGACAGTTACACAAACACTATTGTGTGTTTGCTCTACACAGACCCTCACACTGACAGTCCATTGATTCAGAACACATCTATTCCCTGAGGATTTATACCTAGTAGTGACTGGGTAATGTTCCACACTGGCAGAAGCACATCCAAGACCATGGTAGGTATATAGGTCACCATTTTTAAATTGAACCTTTATTTAACTAGGCAAGTCAGTAAAGAACAAATTCTTATTTACAATGACTGCCTACCACAGCCAAACCCAGATGACACCCTATAGGACTCCCAATCACGGCCAGATGTGATGCAGCCTGGATTCAAACCAGGGACTGCAGTGACACCTCTTGCACTGAGATACAGTGCCTTAGACTGCTGTGCCAATCGGGAGCCCAATGGAGACCTGAACCACCTTGGAATACATGGAGGTCCCCTATGCCCAGTTATTGAGCAGGCTAGAGTTTATTTTCTGTCAGGCACAAACAGGGCAGCCTCTCTAGGTGCTGGGGGTGCGTATGGGCCAGGTCGAACTGGATAGATGGGAATCAGTGAACATCCTAACACTTTGAGGCTACTGCTGGAGGCAGTGAGGTATTGAATCAAACACTTCCACAGCTGTCTCTGCATCTGGCTGGTCTTAAGGAAGAGGAGAGAGAGGAGCTGCCCGCCCTAGCCCACCATGTGCTCAGCAGAAGCTGTCAGTATAGAGCCACATCCGGAGCCCACCTAGCGAAAATATGTAATGTCCACTCAGCTGAAAAGGGTCTTATACCAATTTAACAGAATTTGCATTGCAGTTTTTACACAGTATCATACAAACATGCTTTGTTTTTTCTTGTGGTCAAATAAAATATATTTTATAGTTGTGGGTACTGTTAGAACACTAGGTAGACTATGTCTCCTAACAGGTAGATTATTCCAGAATAAGACGTGTGTACAGGATGTAGTTCATAAAGAAACATACTGCTAAACGTAGAAGTGGTGGAAACAGCATTAGTTCTGAAAGTGGCTGAAAAACTATTAGTTTGTTTTCCAGAGACATCTTCATCCAGATATTTTGTATTTATTTTTATTCCTTTCATTCTGTATGACTGTTTCATAATATGTTATTTGTGTGGACCCCAGGAAGAACATCTGTAAAGGTAACAGCCAATGGAGATGTATAACTAATTCAATTCAACAAAATAGTGTAAAATGTGTCCTTTCATGCTGAAAATGATTTCTGTCTTCACATTGTTAGGTGCTGCTCACTGATCAGGAGCTCGTTTTCAGTGTCAATTGGGAAGACACGGAGCAACTAAGGGTATTCAAAGGTGTGAAATACATGTTTTTTCTGCAGAGTCCATTGCCCATTATGCCCTATTCTTTAACCTTCACCGTGACACACCATCCAGCCCTATCTTACTGGTTCAATATCCTCAATGTAACCCATACCTCATCATCATCATCATCATCATCATCTCATATTTTACTGAGAGCAGAGGAATAGGAAATCAATAAACTCAACTGCTGAGTGCAGACCACTCTTCCCTGTGCTATAGGGGGCAGGTCTCTGAGCTAGGTCACTAGACACAGGATGCCATCATAATGTTGTGATTTCTGCTTAGATGAGAATAATCTAGAGTTTGATATACACATTGTAGCAAGCTTCTAAACAATATTGGGGAATGCATTCACAGCGTGTGCGCTATAATAATGAACAGCAATACCAAATATCTCTTCTGTAATACAATCATACTGAACGTAGATATAAAACCTTTGTATGATGAACGCTTTAGCTGCAGCAGGATCTGTGTAATGATCAGTGGCAGCTGCAGCTCTGCTCCTCTCACACACACAGGGCAGGCAGGCAGCATCCTGGCGTACCTCAGAGATAGCACTATGCCCTGGGACTCGCCTAGCTGAAGACCCGAAAAGACGGAAGACAAGGCGGAAGAGAAGACAGAGGGAAAAGAGGATGAGGGGAAGAAGGCATGGGAGCCCCCCGGAGAGCAACCTATCGTGTCTTAAGAGTGAGTCAGCAGAAGTCGAAGCATCAGAGACAAAGGCAGTGAAAGAGGGAGGAAACGGAGGAGGAAAGGAGGGATGGAGAGATGGAGAGGGGGAGGGAGGGCTAGATACCAAAGAAGGGGGTGTTGATCCAACCTGGTGATATAATGCAGGCAATCCCACTAAGTGCTGCCCAATGATTCAATTTCTGGAATGAGAGGATATATACTACAGATAGGCTAATCGAGGTGACATGACCCCGTGTCTAAGAAGACCGTATGTATTCTGTAGCGAGCCCATCACCGCTGTAGTTCTCCAAGCCGACACACACAGACACACACACACGCAATCTCCCCCAATGGGAGTCCATGTCATTATTAAGCAGCATTGCTCTGCCGACCACAACACATTGAGCCGCTCACACGAGGCACCGCGTGTGAGCTCCAGCTAGGAAGAGACTGAGAAAGATGGAGGGGAGGAGAGGTGGAGTATGATTCATTGAGCAAATATATCTGAAGCTCTTGTACCTGTGACTTAGTGTGGGTGTTAATTGGGCATTGCGATTTTTTGCTGCATGCTAGGAAAAGACTGAGAAAGATGGAGGAGGGGAGGAAAGGTGGAGCATGATTCATTGAGCAAGTATATCTGATGCTCTTGTACCTGTTACTTAGTGTGGGTGTTAATTGGGCATTGCAATTTTTTGCTGCATAAAGAGATTAGGAATAGGGCTTTTAATTGACTGTCATGTTTCCAGTTCTCTCACACTGAAACAACTGACATTAATCTGCTTGCTCTGTCCTCATATTAAGCCTCACATTAAGCCTCACATTGAAGTGTTTTACCATTTTCTTTACAAGACAACCAGTGCTACCAGTAGAACACAAAGAAATGACATAAACAGTTGCATTAATGAGTTTTCCTGACAAATATCAATAAAACAAATAAGGTCTACCAAACAAAAACCTGATAAAAAAGGAATTTACAGGAATGTTCTAAGTACAGAAATTGTTTGCTACTAAATGTATTTGTATTTGAGTGTTTAGCAGCATTTTTAGCTTGGGTCTGATAATTATCTGTACAAAACATCTGATAATGCTTGTGGAATATAAAAATACTTGCTTGATATACTGCATGTTTTCCAGTGTCTTTAAATACTTTGCAAACGCAACTTATTTTTATGTGAAAACTTAAATAGTCTATTAATTCCTTTAAAATGTTTAGTAGATGCTCTTATCCAGAGCAATTTACAGTTGTGAGCAGTGCTTGACTTATAATTTTTGGGGAATTGCGTACCGGCTCATCTATAAAGCAAAGTAGACTATGGCTGGCCCAGATTCACACATAGGCAAAAAAGGTTGATCAAAGTGGAATGAAGGCGGGATATGCATTGAATAGCAATAGAGACTGGGTATTAATGTCCTGATTTCGCTTTGTTCAAGTTTATTTGCCGCTCGTCTGTGAATCTGTGCCTGACAATAGACTTAAAGATTGCGCAGATTGAAAATATGTCAGTCTGAATGCGCTGGATGCACTGTTCCAAATTGTAAAATTAGAGTTTGTAAGGTCATGAAAAGTCATAGAAATTAGTTGCATAATTTTTGTTAATGTAATTCATGAAGGCACACGTTTTAAATATGAACACTTAACAGTGGTTAATCAGAGGTCTCTATAGTATAATGTAATTTGTGAATTTCAGTGAACATAGTCTAATGGACCGACTTGGAAAAACACAGATCCTGCACTTCTTTCATCCCAAGTCAAGCACTGAGTGCATGCATTTTAGGTCAAAAAGGCTCCAGCTTCTACCCCAAGACTGCTGAACAATTAATCAAATGGCCACCCAGACTATTTACATTGACCCCCCCCCCCCCCCCCCCCTTTGTTTTTACACTGCTCCTACTCGCTGTTTATTATCTATGCATCGTCACTTTAACCCAAATGTACAAACTACATCGAATAACCTGTACCCCCGCACATTGACTCGGTACTGGTAACCCCTGTATATAACCTCTTTATCGTAATGTCATTTTATTGTGTTACTTTTTATTTTATTTAGTAAAAATGTTCTTAACTCTATTTCTTGAACTGCATTGTTGGTTAAGGGCTTGTAAGTAAGCATTTCACAGAAAGGTCTACCTGTTGTATTCAGCACATGTGATAAATCAAATTAGATTTTCATACTTTTTCTACGTGAGAATCAAACCCACAACCCCAGTGTTGCAAACGCCATGCTCTGCCAACTGAGCTACATCATCACATCACATCATCACAAACCACTTGATGTCCAAATGTACTCAATTACTGTATTGTGGATTGTTTTTCTTCATGGTGACGCAAAATCTACAGGTACAAACCTAGATGACCAGCCTACAGTATGTACAATACAGTAATGTACATGTACATTAAGTGGTTTGTAAGGATGGTAAATTAATACTGCACAAAAAGTGGTTGTTTCCATATTATTTTATGAAAAAAAATAAATAATTATGTGGATGTTTTGGGTCTTTGTCCATAACTTTGCACCTTTTGTTGTATATTTTTAAAGGCCAAATGCACAACTCTTGTGCATTTTTTTTTTTCATAAATGTTTTATTTGTATTAATATTTTTGTATTTATTCCGATTTTCCAGGGGGCGCTGCAGCACCCTCAACACCCCTACTTCCCGCAGCTATGCTGTAGGCCTATTAATGAGATGGTAACACAGACCATTCAGTGCTTCAGGGTGTGACAACTGCAAATATTACTTCAATGTACATGTCATTAAAAAAGAATATAGAAACTCATATTTAAATGTAGCAATTCAACAACAAGCGCTGTTTTAACCTGAACATATTTTACAACATGCCATTGCTTGCCTTGTTGCTCAAGTGATTTGCAAGTGATTTCCATTTTTCTAATGATTGTCAATTCGTTTGGATCTTTTCTGTTGCTGTGCTCATCTCTCCATCTGCAACCATTTGCAATGCATCAGTGCAACAATGTTATCATCACTAGCCAAAGTGATCACATCAACTCTCACGCCTACTTTCCCCGACAATTAATTTGTCATAGGCCTATTTTACATTCAGCAATTAGCAAGAGCATGCCTACTTCTCTCCAAGAAAAGGCTATTAGACCTAATATAAAACAATCCAAAAAATAAATGTCCTATAGCTTTTGTAGCCTATACTGTAGCTTTTCCTGGGATTTCACGTGAAAGTCTCCCCAATTTATGGCTAAATACATAGACTAGAAAAACACGAAATGCAGTCATTCCAGACTCAGTTTGAAGTGATTGTGTTAGCTGTGTAGTTGGCTAGCTCCTCTGAACAGTGTCTTTGGCGAGAGAGAAAATGTTCTATGCCAGGCGAAATCGCGCATCATTGCTCAGCTGGAAGAGAGAGGCTAGAGATGTGTAGCCGAAGTAAGAAGCAAAATATTAGCTAGGTATTAGGCCATTAATTAGCTAAGTAGTAGGGCTATTACATATGTACAGCTGAAGTCGGAAGTTTACATACACTTAGGTTGGAGTCATTAAAACTCATTTTTCAACCACTCATTTTTCAACCACACAAACTATAGTTTTGGCAAGTCGGACAGGACATCTACTTTGTGCATGACACAAGTAATTTTTCCAACAATTGTTTACAGACAGATTATTTCACTTATAATTCACTGTATCACAATTCCAGTGGGTCAGAAGTTTACATACACTAAGTTGACTGTGCCTTTAAAAAGCCTGGGAAATTCCAGAAAATGATGTCATGGCTTAATAAGAAGCTTCTGATAGGCTAATTGACATCATTTGAGTCAATTGGAGGTGTACCTGTGGATGTATTTCAAGGCCTACCTTCAAACTCAGTGCCTCTTTGCTTGACATCATGGGAAAATCAAAAGAAATCAGCCAAAACCTCAGAAAAAAATTGTAGACCTCCACAAGTCTGGTTCATCTTTGAGAGCAATTTCCAAACGCCCGAAGATACCACGTTCATCTGTACAAACAATAGTACGCAAGTATAAACACCATGGGACCACGCAGCCGCCATACCGCTCAGGAAGGAGACGCGTTCTGTCTCCTAGAGATAAAAGTACTTTGGTGCGAAAAGTGCAAATCAATCCCAGAACCACAGCAAAGGACCTTGTGAAGATTCTGGAGGAAAACAGGTACAGAAGTATCTATATCCACAGTAAAACAAGTCCTATAACGACATAACCTGAAAGGCCGCTCAGCAAGGAAGAAGCCACTGCTCCAAAACTGCCATCAAAAAGCCAGACTACGGTTTGCAACTGCACATGGGGACAAAGATCGTACTTTTTGGAGAAATGTCCTCTGGTCTGATGAAACAAAAATAGAACTGTTTGTCCATAATGACCATTGTTATATTTGGAGGAAAAAGGAGGAGGCTTGCAAGCCGAAGAACACCATTCCAACCGTGAAGCACGGGGGTGGCAGCATCATGCTGTGGGGGTGCTCTGCTGCAGGAGGGACTGGTGCACTTCACAAAATAGATGGCATCATGAGGGAGGAAAATTATGTGGATATATTGAAGCGACATCTCAAGACATCAGTCAAGATGTTAAAGCTTGGTCGCAAATGGGTCTTCCAAATGGACAATGACCCCAAGCATACTTCCAAAGTTGTGGCAAAATGGCTTAAGGACAACAAAGTAAAGGTATTGGAGTGGCCATCACAAAGCCCTGACCTCAATCCTACAGAAAATTTGTGGGCAGAACTGAAAAAGCGTGTGCGAGCAAGGAGGCCTACAAACCTGACTCAGTTACACCAGCTCTGTCAGGAGGAATGGGCCAAAATTCACCCAACTTATTGTGGGAAGCTTGTGGAAGGCTACCCGGAATGTTTGACCCAAGTTAAACAATTTAAAGGCAATGCTACCAAATACTAATTGAGTTTATGTAAACTTCTGACCCACTGGGAATGTGATGAAAGAAATTAAAGCTTAAATAAATCTTTCTCTCTACTATTATTCTGGCATTTCACATTCTTAAAATAAAGTGGTGATCCTAACTGACCTAAAACAGGGAATTTTTATAAGGATTAAATGTCAGGAATTGTGAAAAACTGATTTTAAACGTATTTGGCTAAGGTGTATGTAAACTTCCGACTTCAACTGTACCTGTCATAGTGCAAGAAAAAAAGTTTACAGATTATGAAATGGGTTCCTCCAGGATGCGCTCTATAGTCCCAGACTCGCAAAGCTCCGCTATTGATTAGGCCTACGTTTTTAATTAAACAATACAATTATTCTACCTGGGTTACAACACAGTGTAATAAGGAATGTATTATTGTTATCAAGTGAGTACCCAATTACTGTCTAGGGCTGTAAACTGCAGTGATGTAGACTCATTTGAATAACCTCTCAAACGCCCTGTTTTGAATGCTTCATGAGGAAATAACTGCATTCAGCCTAGGCCTGATTCTGCAACCGTTTGGATCAGATATTGGTCTATTCTTGACCGTTTACAAGGTCCAGCAGGCTACTCATATAGTGTATTTACGCCAACCCTGTTGCCCTTGCTTGGTGAAGGGAAGAAAACGAAACAGAAAAGAATCGAATTGAAGAGAAGAGAAGCGAGGAGAAGAGAATAACAAAGAACAGGGAGATGCGGTGATGGAGGGAGATGCAGTGATGAAGGAGGTGGGGAATGGGGGGGGGACTATTTGCCATGATGATCAGAACATGACTCGTACCTGCAGGGAGCCGCTCTCTCTCTCTCTCTCTCTCTCTCTCTCTCTCTCTCTCTCTCTCTCTCTCTCTCTCTCTCTCTCTCTCTCTCTCTCTCTCTCTCTCTCTCTCTCTCTCTCTCTCTCTCTCTCTCTCTCTCTCTCTCTCTCTCTCTCTCTCTCTCTCTCTCTCTCTCTCTCTCTCTCTCTCTCTCTCTCTCTCTCTCTCTCTCTCTCTCTCTCTCTCTCTCTCTCTCTCTCTCTCTCTCTCTCTCTCTCTCTCTCTCTCTCCTATTCAATTCGCATGACGTAACAATGTACATATTGCCAAAGCTTATTTTGGATATTTACAATATAAAAACAAATAAAAATGAGAATCAAAATTGTCAACGGGACAACAGTAACAACAATAACCAAAGGTCAAAATAACCATACATTCAACAATAACAATAAGCATACAGTAGAGTACATGTGCAGGTTGATTGGTCTGTCAGACACTGTCCCTCAACTTATGGCAGGCAGCAATGTAGTGCGCTGCCAACCCACAGCTCTCTGCGTCCTCCCCCAAAAGGACAGGTAGCCTATCCTCATCGGAGAGGTCTTTGAAACCTTGAATAAGGGTTTCAAATTTGGGAAAATGACACTCTCTAATTGTTTTATATTTTTGACATTTTGTCAGGAAATGCAGCTCCCTCTCAGGTTCTGCTGTTGTGCAGTGGTTGCACAGCCTTTCCTCTACAGGGAGCCAGGTTTTCCTGTGTCTACCCTTCTCAATGGCAAGGCTGTGCTCACTGAGCCTGTACTTTGTCAAGGTTTTTCTAAGGTTTTGATCAGTAACCATGGTCAAATATTTAGCCACGGTGTACTGTCGATTTAGGGTCATCATTCTCCAAAATCGTCCTATAACTAATTTGACCTCAGAGATGACAGGTTGGGCTGTAGATAGCACAGGTCCTGAGGTGGTTCTGTAGGTGCCAAATTGCAGCTTCTCCTTAAGCTTCTGGTCTATTTAACTTTAGAGACTACAAGTTGAGACATGTAACGTACCGGCACAGAGGGGATCCTGCAGAAGCTGTCTTAAGAGGGCTTCTCCTCAGATTTATGGTCTCTGTTATGGACTATGTGGTGCCCTTTGCCCTCACAAACGACCGGTTGTACAACTGAATGCATTCAACCTAAATGTGTCTTCCGCATTTAACCCAACCCCTCTGAATCAGAGAGGTGCGGGGGGCTGCCTTAATCGACATCCATAATCGTATCGACATACGTATCGGATATACAGAAGATAGCCCTATTTGGTAAAACACTAAGTCCATAATGTGGCAAGAACAGCTCAAATAAGCAAAGAGAAACGACAGTGCATCATTACTTTAAGGCATGAAGGTCAGTCAATACGGAAAATTTTAAGAACTTTGAAAGTTTCTTCAAGTGCAGTTGCAAAAACCATCAACCGCTATGATGAAACTGGCTCACGAGGACCGCTACAGGAATGGAAGACCCAGAATTACCTTTGCTGCAGTGGATAAGTTCATGAGAGTTCAAATAAATGCTTCTGTAACAGACACATCTCAACACCAACTGTTCAGAAGAATCAGGCCTTCGTGGTCGAATTGCTGCAAAAAAAACACTACTAAAGAACACCAATAATAAGAAGAGACTTGCTTGGGCCAAGAAACACGAGCAATGGACATTATACCGGTGGAAATCTGTCCTTTGGTCTGGAGTCAAAATTTTAGATTTTTGGTTCCAACCGCCGTGGTGTGGGTGAATGGATGATCTCCTCATGTGTGGTTCCCAAATGAAGCATTGAGGAGGAGGTGTGATGGTGTGGGGGTGCTTTGCTGGTGACACTGTCAGTGATTCATTTGGAATTGAAGGCACACAACCAGCATGGCTACCACAGCATTCTGCAGCGATACACGATCCCTTCTGTTTTGTTCTTAGTGGGACTATCATTTGTTTTTTCAACAGGACAATGACCCAACACACCTCCAGGCTGGGTAAGGCTCCAGGCTGGAGGCTTCTTGCCATGGATCATCACTGGAGGCTTCGTACCATGGATCATCACTGGAGGCTTCATGCCATGGATCATCACTGGAGGCTTCTTGCCATGGATCATGGCACGAAGCGATGATCCCCAGTCCGGAGCCTCCAGCGACGATCCCCAGTCCGGAGCCTCCAGCGACGATCCCCAGTCCGGAGCCTCCAGCGACGATCCCCAGTCCGGGGCCTCCAGCAACGCCCTCCAGTCCGGGGCCTCCAGCAACGCCCTCCAGTCCGGAGCCTCCAGAGTCGCCCTCCAGCCCGGAGCCTCCAGTCGCCCTCCAATCCGGAGCCTCCAGAGTCGCCCTCCAGTCCGGAGCCTCCAGAGTCGCCCTCCAGTCCGGAGCCTCCAGAGTCGCCCTCCAGTCCGGAGCCTCCAGAGTCGCCCTCCAGTCCGGAGCCTCCAGAGGCGCCCTCCAGTCCGGAGCCTCCAGAGGCGCTCTCCAGTCCGGAGCCTCCAAAGGCGCCCTTCAGTCCGGAGCGTCCAGAGGCGCCCTTCAGTCCGGAGCGTCCAGAGGCGCCCTTCAGTCCGGAGCTTCCAGAGGCGCCCTTCAGTCCGGAGCTTCCAGAGGCGCCCTTCAGTCCGGAGCTTCCAGAGGCGCCCTTCAGTCCGGAGCTTCCAGAGACGCCCTCCAGTCCGGAGCCTGCTACGAGGGTCCCCAGTCCGGGGCCCCCTACGAGGGTCCCCAGTCCGGGGCCCGCTATGAGGGTCCCCAGTCCGGGGTCGGTCTACGTCCCTCACCAGAGCCGCCACCGCGGAGAAATGCCCACCCAGACCCTCCCCTATAGGTTCAGGTTTAGCGTCCTTGGGGGGGAGGGGAGGGGGGGTACTGTAACACTCTGACCTTAGTTTTTCTGTTTTATTTTGGTCAGGTCAGGGTGTGACGAGGGTGGGTATGTGTGTTTTCGCATTGTCTAGGGTTTTTGTTTATCTATGGGGATTTTTGTATGTCTAGGTAATGTAGGTTTATGGTGGCCTGAATTGGTTCCCAATCAGAGGCAGCTGTTTATCGTTGAGGATCCTATTTAGGTTGCCATTTTCCATTTAGGTTTTGTGGGTAGTTGTCTATGTGTAGTTGCATGTCTGCACTCTGTTATATAGCTTAACGTTAGTTGTTGTTACTTTGTTAGTTTGTTTCTGTGTTCTTCCTTATTAATTAAAAGAAGAATGTATTCAGATCACGCTGCGCCTTGGTCTCCTCACTACGACGGACGTGACAATACTGTTTACATTTTTTGTCACACAAATATCGCATGGATACACATTAGCAATGTATAGAATTGCTAGACATTTTATGTTAAAACTGCTAAATGTTCTTTGCACCTCATGACAAAATGTGTAAAATTGCAGGAAATAAGCTTTAAACCTGCAAAATTTTCTCCACCAACAAGAGGGGTGTGAACAGTTTGCCATGAACAGATTGGGATCCCCTGCTCTATTCTCCCCTTAGTTGCCCCACTGACATGCTCTTTTTCCTGCACAAAATCAGAGGTTTATTTTAGCTCATAAGGAAATGTTTTGAATTTGCATGGTAATATTGAGTAGGTCTAGCCATGATAATGAGTATTCAGAGAGCCTTTTCTCATAAATTTCATCATCACAATTTACAATTCATTCAATCTAGTTCATATTTATTTATAGAATGTCTATTTCTTTCTACACTCAGTTATGACATATCATCCTCGGTGTCACGATCGTCTGAATGAATGGACCAAGGCGCAGCGTACCTAGAGTCCCAAATTTTTTATAAATATGAAACTCACCACAAACAATATAGAAGAAAACGAAACGTGATGTTCTGGGCTGCTCACAGGCAGCTACACAAAAACAAGATCCCACAAACAACAGGTGGGAAAAGGCTGCCTAAATATAATCCCCAATCAGAGACAATGATAGACAGCTGCCTCTGATTGGGAACCATACCAGGCCAACAAAGAAATAGAAAACATAGATTGCCCACCCTAGTCACACCCTGACCTAACCAAATAGAGAATTAAAAGGATCTCTAAGGTCAGGGCGTGACACTCGGTGTGGTGTGTGTGTGTGTATGTGTGTGTGTCTGTAAATGCCAGACATGTATAATGTTACAGGAACTGATCCATTTTAATTAATTAATTTACTATTTATACCCGTCAAGCTTGTCAGCAAAACATCTGTTACCTCTGTGGGCATTTAGATGGTATACTTGGAAACTTTAACACACACGCACAGTGCCTCCAGAACAAGGAAAGTGAATTAACCAAACTGATACAAGCCACACAGCAAGCCCTGTTGGCTCCTTGGAGCCCCAAAGCCAATAATGAGATTGGTTATTTATCTCCAGGGGGTTCATTTGATTGGCCATCGGTGCCTTCCACACACTATCCCTCAATGAGATTAGAACTATAATTGGGTGAAATGGGCATCCAGGCTCCTGATCTCCTGCAGAAACAGGAACCATGCGTCACCCAGCCCGGCCACGTCACTCTGCTATGGGGAAGGGATTCATCACCAGGCCCCTTCCCGTCTGGAACTCTGAGTCCACAGCTCCAACACTGTGGGGAGACGGCAGACCAGACCAAATGACACACGCACTATTCACTCTCTGTGTAATGCACTTTAGTTTTGGTCATTGGTATTGAAATAAATTCAATATGGTGCGCTACTTTTGGTCAGAGCCTGTGGCTCTCTGTCTGTAGCAGCCTGTGTCAGTGGAAATGTAGAGGAAACACATTAGTACATTCACTTCCACCACCTACTAACCAGCCACCCAGCACCCACATCCATTCAAATTCACACAGAACATTTAAACCTGGTTGGAATATGAGAAAGTATGCAATAAAGGAAAACAGAATGGGCATTTTTTTGGCAGTGTACTCAATTGACGCAGATGATGGTGGCGACGCCATTTAGATCAACCCGGTCCAGACAAATGGAGTTTGTGGCGTGGTCAGTGGCGTGGTCAGTATGAGGCATAGCTACTGAACAAAATGGGCTTCATTGTGTTTTCGGTGTAACGGTGCCCGCCATGTATCGAAGCTGATTGTTCTCTTTAAATAACGGCAAATTAGACAGAGGAGCTGAATCCATAAATCTGGATCTGTGCCAGTCAGCAGACGGCACATTACAATCATTAAAACATAAAATACTCACACAAAGAAGATGCTCATGCTCACTATTTTACCTGCTCAATCAATCCCACGCTGCTGTAATTTCCAACATCGCTTCATTTTTACAATAATAAAACCCAATCAGGAACAGGAGGACTAATTAGACTGGTCCTAATTGTTTTTTGGCATTAGCAGCAATGCACTAGTTTTTTTCACCTTTGGGCTACTGGTTCAGAGAAACATAATTAAGCTCAGGATTAGTCTGTGTGTGTGTGTGTGTGTGTGTGTGTGTGTGTGTGTGTGTGTGTGTGTGTGTGTGTGTGTGTGTGTGTGTGTGTGTGTGTGTGTGTGTGTGTGTGTGTGTGTGTGTGTGTGTGTGTGTGTGTGTGTGTGTGTGTGTGTGTGCTGATTCAGAGATTTAGCATGTCAAAGTTTCAAGTCCTCCAAACTCCAGTCCAAATTCTCTCTATCCCTCAATCTCTCTTACACACACATGAGGGACACGAGAGCAAGAGGCAATGCCAGATAGGCCTCCAGTGGAACAGGTGTGAGATGGAACTCAAAGGGTAGAGTACACAAAGAGGACACAAATTCTCTCACTCAGTCATTCCTTTACACACTTTCTCATTCACTCTATCACCCAGTCTTACCCTCTCACTCTCCAGGGTTTGATACTGCTGCCAAAATAGTGGCACTTGCGACTGTTTGACTTGGCAGTGAAACACACCTTTTAAATTGGTCGCAATGAGTGCCAGTGAAAAAATGTACCTGGTCACGTTAGTTTTTGGTTCACACTTTGTATTTATTTATCATCATGGTTTATTCAAAGAGTAATGTGTAATTTACCAAAAATAAACCAACTTTCTGAAGAGGCAACAATGGTACAGGAATGTCTGTGTGTGTCAGGGCTCCACATACAGTTGAGGTTTTGGAAACCCTCCAGGCAGGGCCGTCTCTAGCCTCCCCTCTTGACGGCGGAGAGAAACATGTACGTTTTAAAGTTAATTTCCTGCAGTTCTACACATTTTCCCAAGGGGCAGAGAAACATCTTTGCTGTTTTAAAGCAAATTTCCTGCAGTTCTACACATTTTGCCATGGGGTGGAGAGACTTATTTGCAGTTTTAAAGCCAATTTCCTGCAATTCTACACATTTTGCCATGACTTATGCCATGTTAATGATATCTGAGTGAGAGTGACTAATATTACAGACACACAGAGAAATCTGACTACAGATACTCTAGGTACTTAGCACAGTAGAAGACAGTTCCTTCTCTTGCTAGAACAAAAGACGTCCCTGCTGTGAACCGACCTGGTACTGACAAACCTGTTGTTTCTACTTGTAGAATCGCAATGCTTGTCAGTGGTCCGAGAACTTGACTTTGAGCCAATCAGAGAGCACTAACCTCCAGTGGGGGAGCCAACAGAAGTGACAAGAAAAATGAAAAGAGAGGGAACTTTTCAGTTGTCACTAGTTACCACAATCACAAAGTCATAGTTATGGCTAAACTCAACCTATTTCTACAATTTCTCTTCTTAAAATCGGATTTTAACCCTAACTCTAACCATAACCCTAACCCTAACCTTAACCACACCTTAAATTAAAACCAAAAAGCAAATTTTTGTTTTCATTAATTTTTGCAACACAACCAAACTTTTCCCAGTGTAATCCACCCCCTTTTCATCAGAATTGTTCTAGCTAACTAAAACAATAAAGTGGCATAATAAATATTTTTCTAGAGCTATTCTTTACATATTTTACATCTAGCTAAGGAGTATTGTGTGTGAAGGACTTTTTTGTTGTGCAGGAAAAGGCTACAGACACTGCAGTTCCAAAATCACTGCACAAATGAAAGACCATATACACCCCAAGCATGGTGAATACCATAGCAGCGGGAAGATGCTTGGAGGTGCTGCGATTTTTGCAGCGATAAAGGGGGGGGGGGGGGGGGGGGGGCTATGGGCTGACGCATGAGTGCGGGCAGCAGGCTGACTCATAAGTACCTTTCATAATATTTCCGCTAATGTTGTGTAACGTGTATATTATGTTACCTCCTCGTTCTCTCTCTGTTTCTTCATTCCTTCTTCGCTTTCAACAGTTAAATGAAATACGTTTCGTTGTCCTTATCTTCATCATTGAAATTACATGCTTGACTAATATAGGACTAGAATATGATGCAGACGGATCCGTGTACGGTTCCGCACTACAGAAGCCCATCAGTCGCTAATACAGGACTAGCAAAGGCCCAGTACACTACATTTGTGAAACTATACATTTTTCAAATAAAAAATAAACATAGCCCACTCTACAGATGGCTGTATTGGTCCAGTAATACAGGAGTAGTAAAGGCCCAGTGCACTACTTTTGTGAGAATTTTTTTTTTTTTTTTTTAATATATATATAAAAAAAGAAATGTTTGATCATTCTGATTTTTCAGGGGGTGCTGCAGCACCCTCAGCACCCCTACTTCCCACGGCTATGGTGTTTACACTATGGTGCATAGTAATAGTCAATATCTTTTGAAACAGACATGCATAATCAGGAGTTATCTTATTATTTTAGAGGGGGTGTTGACAAGTGTTAAGTGTCAGATAAGGAAATAAATTATCCAGGGGGAAGTATATAAAAAAAATGTTTTTAATGGGATCGCTTATCAGTATTTCCAAAAATGTAGTGTGCATTTTAGTTGACATGTGAACAATTCCCATTTGCTCAAGGCTTGCTTTCAGGGTAAAGTCAGAGCACTAATTAGAGAAAGTCATAATATGATCATTTTATTTATATGACCTACACAAATCATCCACAAATTTGCTCCGATAATAATGGTATTTTGGGGTACTCATTTGAATAGATCAATATAAACAAACTTTAATTTGAAAAAGAGTAACAATCATAAGATTCCTCTGTATGTTGATTCCAGACTAAACTGGTGCTTCTCAGACATAATCTAGTTTTCATGAAAGCATCATTTATTTATTTTCATCTTCATGAGAGTATTGACTGATACAAGAGCCTGTTCAATTGGCAAGGTCTGCAAGTACAGATTTTTATTACATTTGATGTCTGTGGAGCTGACTCATTTTGTGCCTTTGAAGGGAATGTAGGGGTCAATTGGGTTACTGAAACTGAGAATATTACCAGAATTGAGCCCCCATCCCCGTCTCCTCTCTCTGGAGAGTTGATACGCCCTGGTTTGGTATAAATGGGTCTGTATGAACAGCAGGGCACAGAGTCATTAGCTGACAGGACCCAAGCTGGAGAGTAGGGGTTGCATGACACAATGCCAGCACTAATAGTCTTTTAGGTGTGGATAGCAGATATCTGTTTGCCTGGCTTCCAAAAAAGAATCTGATACATCCAAATGGGGATTCATTGTAATAGCTGTTATTTAATATTTTCCCTTTTCAATTCTGAAAGGAAATTAGACTCTGAAAGGCCTCCCGGTAACACTTTACAATAAGCTCCATACTACTATGTAACTAACACAGTAATAAATGTGTTAACAACATAGTAGTTGCATAGGTTTTACTGTGTCATTACAAGGAATGTATAATTACACACTCATTTGCAGAAGGTTATTCCACATGTGCAACTACTGATGTTATTAGTTTTGAAAGTCACCATGCTAATAACTCAAACCAAAATCTGACCTCGTTACATGTAACTACAAGGTGCCACTACTATTTAATCCACATCCAGAGTTGACAAATAGACTAGGACCTGGTAATAACAATTGTAACAAGGCACATCCTGTCATTAACTACCAGTCATTTTCTATTTGTTTATTTCTATGTTATGACCTGGCTCAAAGGCTATACTGAATCAAGTGTAATTTAAGAACAATGACGTTACGTAGGATATACTTACTTATACTTATAATTATCGTCTACCTACCCAGGAGCAAGAAACCTTTAAAATTACTATGTAGTTACAATGTAACAACCTTTGAGGACAATAGGCTAACCAGGAGAAATAAGGAGACAGGAGAACATTTTTCAGTTGGATGGATTTAACAGGAGACAGGATAACATTTTTTCTTTAATTGTCACGCCCTGACCTGAGTATTCTTTGTTTTCTTTAAATATTTTGGTTAGGTCAGGGTGTGACGAGGGTGGTTTGTGTGTTTTTGTCTCGTCTAGGGTGTTTGTACTGTCTAGGGTTTTTTTGTAGATTTATGGGGTTGTGTTCATTCTAGGTGTTTATGTAAGTCTATGGTTGCCTAGATTGGTTCTCAATTAGAGGCAGGTGTTTATCGTTGCCTCTGATTGGGAACCATATTTAGGCAGCCATGTTCTTTGGGTATTTTGTGGGTGATTGTTTCCTGTGTCAGTGTTTGTGCCACACGGGACTGTTTCGGTTTGTTCACGTTTATTGTTTTTGAAAGTTGTGTTCATGTTCAGTTTTCCCTATTAAAACATGGACACCTACCACGCTGCGTATTGGTCCGATCCTTACTACACCTCTTCAGAGGAAGAAGAGGATGACAGCCGTTACATTAATGGATTTGACAAAGATTCATATTCAAACTATTCAAATCAATTCCACATTTCAGACTCAAAGCAATAACTATTTTAGTTAGTAAAAACACAAGGTGATAAAGCTAGCTAGCTAGCATTTCCCCATCATTCACTAATGTAGCTAGTTAGCTATATGGCTAGCTATGCACTGGTAGCCTAATGTCAACACATTTCCAACATAGTTAATAAACGTTACTAGGGTCTTAATAAAACTTGAGTTTACACTGTTACAAGGTTATTTTCCTGTGCGGCTCAGTTGGTAGATCATGACACTTGCAACCCCAGGATTGTGGGTTCAATTCCCAGGAGGGGGGCAGTACAAAAACAAAACAAATGCACAGTTGAAGTCGGAAGTTTACATACACTTAGGTTGGAGTCATTAAAACTCGTTTTTCAACCACTCCACAAATTTCTTGTTAACAAACTATAGTTTTGGCAAGTCGGTTAGGACATCAACTTTGTGCATGACACAAGTAATTTTTCCAACAATTGTTTACAGACAGATTATTTCATTATTTCTGTAACGAACGTCGTCGGGAGAAGGAGAAGAGGACCAAGGTGCAGCGTGGTAAGTATTCATAATACTTTTAATAAATACGAACACTTGAACAAAAACAACAAAACGACAAACGAACAGTTCTGCAATGTGCAATACACAAAACAGAAAACAACTACCCACAAACACAGGTGGGAACAGGCTACCTAAGTATGGTTCTCAATCAGAGACAACGATTGACAGCTGCCTCTGATTGGGAACCATACCAGGCCAAACACCTAGAAATACAAAACATAGAACAAAACATAGAATGCCCACCCCAACTCACACCCTGACCAAACCAAAATAGAGACATAAACAAGGAACTAAGGTCAGGGCGTGACAATTTCACTGTATCACAATTCCAGTGGGTCAGAAGTTTACAAACACTAAGTTGACTGTGCCTTTAAACAGCTTGGAAAATTCCAGAAAATGATGTCATGGCTTCAGAAGCTTCTGATAGGCTAATTGACATCATTTGAGTCAATTGGAGGTGTACCTGTGGATGTATTTCAAGGCCTACCTTCAAACTCAGTGCCTTAACATCATGGGAAAATCAAAAGAAATCAGCCAAGACCTCAGAAAAAGAATTGTAGACCTCCACAAGTCTGGTTCATCCCTGGGAGCAATTTCCAAACTCACGAAGGTACCACGTTCATCTGTACAAACAATAGCAGGCAAGTATAAACACCATGGGACCACGCAGACGTCTTACCGCTCAAGAAGGAGACACGTTCTGTCTCCTAGAGATGAATGTACTTTGGTGCAAAAAGTGCAAATCAACCCCAGAACAACAGCAAAGGACCTTGTGAAGATGCTGGAGGAAACAGGTACAAAAGTATCTATATCCACAGTAAAACAAGTCCTATATCGACATAACCTGAAAGGCCGCTCAGCAAGGAAGAAGCTACTGCTCCAAACCACCGTCAAAAAGCCAGACTACGGTTTGCAACTGCACATGGGGACAAAGATCGTACTTTTTGGAGAAATGTCCTCTGGTCTGATGAAACAAAAATAGAACTGTTTGGCCATAATGACCATCGTTATGTTTGGAGGAAAAAGGGGGAGGCTTGCAAGCCGAACAACACCATTCCAACCGTGGAAGCATGGGGTGGCAGCATCATGTTGTGGGGGTGTTTTGCTGCAAGAGGGACTGGTGCACTTCACAAAATAGATGGCATCATGAGGGAGGAAAATTATGTGGATATATTGAAGCAACATCTCAAGACATCAGTCAGGAAGTTAAAGTTTGGCCGCAAATGGGTCTTCCAAATGGATAGTGACCCCAAGCATTCTTCCAAAGTTGTGGCAAAATGGCTTAAGGACAACAAAGTCAAAGTATTGGAGTGGCCATCACAAAGCCCTGACCTCAATCCTATAGAACATTTGTGGGCGGAACTGAAAAAGCGTGTGCGAGCAAGGAGGCCTACAAACCTGACTCAGTTACACCAGCTCTGTCAGGAGGAATGGGCCAAAATTCACCCAACTTATTGTGGGAAGCTTGTGGAAGGCTACCCGAAATGTTGACCCAAGTTAAACAATTTAAAGGCAATGCTACCAAATACTAATTGAATGTATGTAAACTTCTTACCTACTGGGAATGTGATGAAGAAATAGAAGCTGAAATAAATCATTCTCTCTACTATTATTCTGGCATTTCACATTCTTAAAATAAAGTGGTGATCCTAACTTTACTAGGATTAAATGTCAGGAATTGTGAAAAACTGAGTTTAAATGTATTTGGCTAAGGTGTGTGTAAAATTCAGACTTCAACTGTATGTGCTCACTACTCTCACTCTCGCAAAAATCGGTCTACAATTAGCCCAATGCATGGGCATATTATGTGCATATTCTGGACGTAAGCTTGCCACCTGCCTTCCCGCCTTTGGGACAACGATTCCCTCTGTCTGCAGCCAAAATCGAGGCCACATGCTACGTCTATCTCTTTACTTTTCATTTTTATAAAGTTTTGTAATGTGCAAAAGCGCAATGTAAGTCTCAAAATGATGAAAAAACATTGTTACCTAAATGTTTCATAAGTTTTATGACAATTTTGTAACAATTATTGACCGAGTTCGAAAACATGTTGACATTGTGCCAATGCTTAGCTAGCTTTACCACCAGCCTGTGTTAGTAAGTTTTACTAACTAAAATAGTCATTGCTTTGAGTCTGAAATGGGAAATTGAATTTGAATAGTTTGAATATGAATCTTTGTAAAATCCTTTAAAACCCCCTAGAGTTGATTGACACACCGGTGCGTCACACAGTGACATCATTTTGAATATGGAATGGCCCCTGTGTGTTTATGCTAGAGACTTACCGTTTCTTGTAGTGGCTGCAGCTTAATCGCCTCTTTCTGCCTATTCCATAACATGGGGCTCATTTCTACGCATGGCAGGATCCGGACAAGAAAATCATCACAAAATCGTCTGTAAAATCCGAACCGTTTGAGCTACAAACTAATAAGTCACTACCATCAAAAGATGAGACTCTCACGAACACAACAGTGTTGTATGACATCCAAAAGTTTTACAAAAGTCATCTGAACTCTCTGTCCTGGATGTCCTTATTTTGAAGAGGTCTTCTCACAAAACCGACAGTCCAGACCAAACCGTTGGAGCCACAAATGACATAATATGTCACCAATATCGAAAGCCGAGACAAGTTCCAGGGGAGTTGTCTGAAGGTAACCCAGTATCAGGCTGTAGAAATTGCAAAAAGTGTGTGGGGGGTAAAATGTGCCACGGATAACGTGATGAAACATGGGCCTAAAAACCCCAGAGTTTTCTTATATCTCATCAGCTAGAAGACAGACACTTCAAAACCTTTCTATAGGCTAACGCAGTAAAGGCCAAATTCAATGTTTCATCAAATCATTTTCATATACTTTTTTATACCTACAGGGGTAAAAAAAAAAATCCAAATGAAATGGCTAGACGATCCATTCTATGACCATCTTAAAACAATTCCATATGTTAGCTTAGTGGATATTGCTATCTAAGGGCTTTGACCTAGAAAAGTAACTGAGAAATGTTCTCTTGTCTCCTTATTTCTCCTGGTTAGCCTGTTGTCTGCAAAGGTTGTTACATTCACTTTACATTAAGTTGCTTGCTCCTGGGTAAGTACATTGTAAATACATGTATATCCCGTGTAACAACATTGTAATTACAAAGTTGGTTGTTAAAGATTGTTACAACGTTAGTACTAAAGGGTTGTTATAGGTAATGTTCTCCTGTCTCCTACTTTCTCCTGGTTAGCCTATTGTTTGCGAAGGTTGTTATTTTGTAACTACATAGTAGTTCTAAAAGTTATCCCCTATTGGGTTTCACTGTACGTTAAGTTGCTTGCTCCTTGGTAAGTACATGATAATTACAAGTATATCCTATGTAGCCACATTGTTTTTACATTCCTCTTGATTCGATATAGGCTTTGAGCCAGGTCATAACATAGAAATAAACAAATTGAAAATGACCAGTAGTTAATAACAGGATGTACCTTGTTACAATTGTTGTTACCAGGTCCTAGTCTATTTATCAACCCTGGTATTAAATGTGGATTCAATGGTAGTGGCACCTTGTAGTTGCATATAACAAGGTCATATTGTGGTTAGCGTCACTAACATAGTAATTCACAGATGACTTTCAAATGTGTAATTATAAAACATTAGTTACATAGTGGAACAAAATAGTGTGCAATAACATCAGTAGTTACAAATGCAGAATAATGTTCAGCAAGTGAATGTGTAATTACACATTCCTTGTTCCAATTGTGTAATAACTGATTCCGCACAATCCAACTATCATGTAATTACAAAGTAAAAACTATGTAACTACTATGTTGTTAACACATTTATTACTGTGTTAGTTACATAGTAATAGGGGCACCTTGATGTAGAGTGTTACCGACCTCCCAAATGAGTGAAACAGTGTTTAATATTTACTTTTCCCCCCTCGACTGGATGCCGTTTTATACTCAGATTAAGCACATAGTAAGATTAAGCTCCGGGCTCCCTCTGCTCCAACATCAAAGTGTCGCTCACAGAGGAACAGCAAAGAGAATGACAGATGTCCTCCTCTTCTCTCCCTCTCTCATTCAATTTACTCTACCTCTCTCCTTCTCTCTCTCCCTATATTTTTTAAGTACTTTCATTCAAAATAATCTTTATTCTCTGACTCTCCCTGTCCCTCCCTCCATTCTCTCTGTCTGTCTCTCTTTCTCTACAATGCCAGCACGTCAGAGCTCCTGGCACACCCTGCCCACCCACTGTACCCTCCCCAACTCTGTGCCACAGGCAGAGAGAAATTCGCTAACATGGCATTAATACAAAATTAATTCGGTGGAAAATCAATCTAGAAATGTAAACGATGAGAGGTCAGGTCCATGTCCTGCCATCCTACTAAATCTGTGTCATAATCCTGGCCTCCAGGAGGCAGCGAGACTGACAGACAGGCTGTCCCTATTTCATCCTCCGCTTAGAGGTTGCCTTTCCTGGACGTTTGATTGCACTGGGTGATTTATTTGAGCTCTCAAATCTCAGGGTGCCTGTGTGTTCACTGTGCATGCACAACACCAGAGAGAGACAGAGAGTAGAGCACTGCAAGAAAATAAATGTACACGGCAGGGCAAAATATAGAACTTGTCAAGGAGACAGAAGGTTTACATTAAAGCTCACTCCCATTTTCTTCTCTCTTTCTGCCACCTCCTTCCCCCTCGCTCACTCACTCTCGCTGTACTTCTGTCCCTCTGCTTTGCAGTGATCTCCTATTCTCTCGCTTTACCTCCTCTCCTCATCTCTACTTCGATTGCTTCCCTCAATGGATGTTGCTGTTTCTGTCTTCATCTGCCTCTCTGCACACTCAAGCCGTTCCACTCCCTTGCATGATATGACCCTTCCCTCTACTCCCTCTCTTTTTGACCTATTCTTCCTATCTCACAGTCTGGCTCCTTCCTCACTCTTCCCTTTCTCATCTTTTCCTCCTCTCTCACTCTGTCCCCTTTTCTCATAGGGCGTCCGCATACATGGGTTTGGTTGGCTCCTAGCAGAACATGACCAGGCGAAGCAAACGTCTGTGCTCACATACTCCCTAAAGACCTTCGCTTTAAAAGCGGCAATCATTGCTGTTGTTTGTCCCTCTTGAGCCACCTGTCACGCCCTGACCCTAGATTGCTTTGTATGTTTCTATTTTTTGTTTGGTCAGGGTGTGATGTGGGTGGGCATTCTATGTTTGTATGTCTAGGTTTTGTATTTCTATGTTTTGGCCTGGTATGGTTCCCAATCAGAGGCAGCTGTCTATCGTTGTCTCTGATTGAGAACCATACTTAGGTATCCTGTTTTCCCACTGGTAGTTGTGGGTGGTTATTTTCTGTTTAGTGTTTGTATCACCTGTCAGAACTGTTTCGGTTATTCCTTTTGTTATTTTGTATTTAGTGTTCAGTTTCGATTAAATAATATGACCACGTATCACGCTGCACCTTGGTCTTCTCCTTCTTCCGATGAATGCCGTTACACCACCGTAGCATCAACATAGCCAGAAACACTTCCTCAAAATAGTCAGAATGAATCTAAGATAAGCTGTTTGGTACAGTATTTCTCAAAATATACAGTTACAGATTGAATTAAAATCAAATAAAAAATCTCACCCATCTACACACAATACCACATAATGACAACGTAAAAACATGTTGTTTTTTTTAATTCATTTTTTTTTTTTTATATATACAGAAATATTTAATTTACATAAGTATTCAAACCCAAGTCAATACTTTGTAGAAGCACCTTTGGAGGTGAATACAGCTGTGACTCTTTCTGGGTAAGTCTCTAAGAGCTTTCCACACCTGGATTGTGCAACACTTGCGCATTATTCTTTTCAAAATTCTTAAAGCTCTGTCAAATAGGTTGTTGATCATTGCTAGACAACCATTTTTAGGTCTTGCCATAGATTTTGAAGTAGATTTCAGTCAAAACGGTAACTCTGTCACTCAGGACATTCACTGTCTTCTTGGTAAGCAACTCCAGTCTAGTGTGAAATCCTCCCTAGACCTTAACAATTACAAGCATACCCATAACAATACAGCCACCACTATGCTTGAAAATATGGAGAGTGGTACTCAGTAATGTGTTGATTTGTGTTCAGGACAAAAATAAAATTGCTTTGCAACATTTTTTGCAATGTTACTTTAGTGCCTTGTTGCAAACAGGATGCACATTTTAGAATATTTTTATTCTGTACAGGCTTCCTTCTTTTCACTCTGTCAATTAGGTTAGTATTGTGGAGTAACTACAATGTTGATGATTTATACTCAGTTGTCTCCTATCACAGCCATTAAACTTTCTTAATGTTTTAAAGTCACCATTGGCCTCATGGTAAAATCCCTGAGTGGTTTCCTTCCTCTCCGGCAACTGAGTTATGAAGAACGCCTGTATCTTTGTAGTGACTGGGTGTATTGATACACCATCCAAAGTGTAAGTAATATCTTCACCATGCTCAAAGGGATATTCAATGTCAGTTTTTTTTTACCCATCTACCAATAGGTGCCCTTCTTTGCGAGGCATTGAAAAACCTCCCTGGTCTTTGTGGTTGAATCTGTGTTGTGAAATTCACTGCTCAGCTGAAGGATTTTTTAAAACACTATTATTGCACACTTATTATGTGAATTGTTAGGCAAATGTTTACTCCTGAACTTATTTAGGCTTGCCATAACAAAGGGGTTGAATACTTATTGACTGAAGACATATCAGCTTTTCATTTTTAATTCCTTTGTAAAAAATTCAAAAAAACATAATTCCACTTTGACATTATGGGTTATTTTGTATAGGCCAGTGACAAAAAAAATCTAAATGTAATCTATTTTAAATTCAGACTGTAACACAACAAAATTAGGAAAAAGTCAAGGGGTGTGAATACTTTCTGAAGGCACTGTATGCACAAACTGTATAGACTGGGAAGTATACAGTAAGCTCTACCCTCTTGACTTCCCCCTCCTCGGCCCTTCCCGCTCTCTTTCAGCCGCTCCCTCCTCTATCTGATCCCATTCATCACAGTACATTTCTGTGTCAGTGCCTCGCTGACCAGTGGCAGGGCTCTTACTAGAGGCTGAAGCACACAGCCTTGAAGAGAGGGAGAGAGGGAGCAGTAGAGAGAGACAGAGAGAAGAAGAGAGAGAGGCAGAAGGAGAAAGAGAGGGATGATGAGATGGAGAGAGAGGGAGAAAGAGAAGGAGAGAAATGGCGAGAGAGAGAGAGCATTCGCCCCTGTGGGGGCTGAGAATGTGATGGGGAGGGGGGTTGACCTTGGAAACAGAGCCCTGGAAGAATGGGAAGGGTGGGGGGTGTAGTTGGGGGTGGAAGAGTCTGCTGATGCATTACGACCGTGACAACAACTACAATAGGGAAACAACAAGGCGGGTATAATTTAAAGCCTACAGTATACGCTTAGCAGGGGCATCATGCACCATTATTTTAGAGGGGGCAAGAAGTACGTGAGGATGGACGGGGGATACTAGGCCACTCTGGGAGTTGAAGAATTTAGCATTTTTCAAACACCTGAATCAGCTTTTTTCTGCAATCTAGAGCCATAATCATTAAGCCTAATTCTATGTAAAAAGAAATATGCATATTTTCTGCATAGATTATCTAAGCATACCTCTTTACCTGTTCAATTGTCATTTTAATAAATTATGCACATGAATTATTTTAAGAACTTTTAAGCCTTTTATGTACAACTGTCTCAGTAGTATATAGTATCATAGTTTTGTCAATTGAAGAGTTTACTTAAAAAGAGTTACAACATCCCTATACATTTACAGCAAGGATGCTGTAATATATCTTTACAGTAAGGAAAATAGTACTGTAAAATATATTACAGCATCTATGCTGTAAAGCAAAATAACAATATTAAGCTGGCAACTCTGGTGCCAGTATAATGTTGTAAATGTACAGGGGAAAGTTTTACAGTGTAGCTCTGTCTATGAATTTCACAGAGGAAAATGTCTCTGAATTCATAGACAGTGAACTTGAATTCACAATCTATGAATTGGTGGCTAGTATTACGGAGAAACAACAAAACATTTTAGTTGTATTTACTCATCAAGAAAGAATCAATAGGCTACATAAATTACAATGCAGTGAACAAGTATTTGCCCCCTTTCAAATTTTCTCAAATTTTGCATATTTTTGAGACTGAATGTTATCAAATCTTCAACCAAAACCTAATATTAGATAAAGGGACCATGAGTGAACATTTAACACAACAATTACACACTAATTTTATTTATTTTTAAATAAAAAAGTTATGCAACACCCAAAGTTATGTAACACCCAATGCCCCTTTTTGGAAAAGTAATTGCCCCCTTACACTCAATAACTGGTTGTGCCAGTTATAGCTGCAATGACTCCAACCAAACTATTCCTGTAATTGTTGATCAGACTCTCACGTCGCGGTGGTGGAATTTTAGCCCACTCTTCCATGCAGAACTGCTTTAACTGAACAACATTTGCGGGTTTTCAAGCATGAACTACTAGTTTCAAGTCCTGCCACAACATCTCAATTGGGATTAGGTCTGGACTTTGACTCAAATGTGTTGCTTTTTAACCATTTTCATGTAGACTTGATTGTGGGTTTTGGATCATTGTCTTACTGCATGACCCAGCTCAAAACAACTCAAATCAAATGTATTTTTATAGCCCTTCTTACATCAGCTGATATCTCAAAGTGCTGTACAGAAACCCAGCCTAAAACCCCAAACAGCAAGCAATGCAGGTGTAGAAGCACGGTGGCTAGGAAAAACTTCCTAGAAAGGCCAAAACCTAGGAAGAAACCTAGAGAGGAACCAGGCTATGAGGGGAGGCCAGTCCACTTCTGGCTGTGCCGGGTGGAGATTATAACAGAACATGGCCAAGATGTTCAAATGTTCATAAATGACCAGCATGGTCAAATAATAATAATCACAGTAGTTGTCGAGGGTGCAACAGGCCAGCACCTCAGGAGTAAATGTCAGTTGGCTTTTCATTGCCGATCATTGAAAGTATCCCTACCGCTCCTGCTGTCTCTAGAGAGTTGAAAACAGCAGGTCTGGGACAGGTAGCACGTCCGGTGAACAGGTCAGGGTTCCATAGCCGCAGGCAGAACAGTTGAAACTGGAGCAGCAGCACGGCCAGGTGGACTGGGGACAGCAAGGAGTCATCATGCCAGGTAGACCTGAGGCATGGTCCTAGGGCTCAGGTCCTCCGAGAGAGAGAAAGAAAGAAAGAAAGAAAGAAAGAAAGAAAGAAAGAAAGAAAGAAAGAAAGAAAGAAAGAAAGAAAGAAAGAAAGAAAGAAAGAAAGAAAGAAAGAAAGAAAGAAAGAAAGAAAGAAAGAAAGAGAGAAAGAGAGAATTAGAGAGAGTATACTTAAATTCACACAGGACACCGGATAAGACAGGAGAAATACTCCAGATATAACAGACTGACCCTAGCCCCCCGACACATAAACTACTGCAGCATAAATACTGGAGGCTGAGACAGGAGGGGTCAGGAGACACTGTGACCCCATCCGATGATACCCCCGGACAGGGCCAAACAGGCAGGAAATAACCCCACCCGCTTTGCCAAAGCACAGCCCCCACAACACTAGAGGGATATCTTCAACCACCAACTTACCATCCTGAGACAAGTCTGAGTACAGCCCACAAAGATCTCTGCCACGGCACAAACAAAGGGGGTGGCGCCAACCCAGACAGGAAGACCACGTCAGTGACTCAACCCACTCAAGTGACGTACCCCTCCTAGGGATGGCATGGAAGAGCACCAGTAAGCCAGTGACTCAGCCCCTGTAATAGGGTTAGATGCAGAGAATCCCAGTAGAGAGAGGGGAACCGGCCAGGCAGAGACAGCAAGGGCGGTTCGTTGCTCCAGTGCCTTTCCGTTCACCTTCACACTCCTGGGCCAAACTACACTCAATCATAGGACCTACTGAAGAGATGAGTCTTCAATAAAGACTTAAAGGTTGAGACCGAGTCTGTGTCTCTCACATGGGTAGGCAGACCATTCCATAAAAATGGAGCTCTATAGGAGAAAGCCCTGCCTCCAGCTGTTTGCTTAGAAATTCTAGGGACAATTAGGAGGCCTGCGTCTTGTGACCGTAGCGTACGTGTAGGTATGTACGGCAGGACCAAATCGGAAAGATAGGTAGGAGCAAGCCCATGTAATGCTTTGTAGGTTAGCAGTAAAACCTTGAAATCAGCCCTTGCCTTAACAGGAAGCCAGTGTAGGGAGGCTAGCACTGGAGTAAAATGATAAAACGCCCCGTGTGGCTCAGTTGGTAGAGCATGGCGTGTGCAACGCCAGGGTTGTGGGTTCGTTTCCCACGGGGGGCCAGTACAAAAAAAAGTATGAATGTATGTACTTGTAAGTCGCTCTGGATAAGAGCGTCTGCTAAATGTAAATGTAATAAAACATTTTGATTCTAGTCAAGATTCTAGCAGCTATGCTTCAGCTTCAGCTCACAAACGGATGGCCTGACATTCTCCTGTAGAATTCTCTGATACAGAGCAGAATTCATGGTTCCTTCTATTCAGGCAAGTAGTCATTAAACATGAAAATCTCACTTTCACATGTGGAATTGCAAGATCACGTGGAATCACGTGGAAGTTTTTCAATTTCAGTTTCACTTACTTAGCTAGTAAATGCAGCTAGCTAGTTTAGCTATGACAACACTGGAACTCTTCCAAGTCAAGGTAAGCTTTTGGTTTGACTAATCTATTGCCAAGTGTTAAACTGCTTACTGACTGTAACGTTAATGCATGATTGTAGCGGGTTTACTAATGCGTTAGTTCTATTAGCTATGTTGACTATGACGTTACTTTTGCTAATACGGTGACAACGATGTAGGTTGTGTGTAGCGGTTATGATATGGTTTGGCTTGGATATTTTTTTTCCCGCCTGGTCACATACAGCTGATCTGTTGTGCATTGAACTCCACAACCAAAGGGAAAAGGTGAGAGGAGGAGAGCGCACACAGTACATGCGAGAAGGAATACAACGTGGCTGCTATGAAAGTGAACTGTGTTTACGCATGATCAGGCAGAAACAGAACGAAACGAGATAAACATGCAGTACCTGAATTTGTCCAATAGAAACAGTTTGCAACTGTTGGACTAATGATTACACCCTAGATCAGTAGATGCTGTCTGACCATGGGTCACTGTCTGTCACTTCAAATTTGTCTCTTCGTGTGCACCTACAGAGCCAGTCAAAAGTTTGGACACACCTACTCATTCCAGGGTTTTTCTTTATGTTTACTATTTTCAACATTGTAGAATATTAGTGAAGACATCAAAACTATGAAAAAACACATATGGAATCATGTAGGAACCAAAAAAAGTGGTAAACAAATCAGAATATATTTTAGATTTTAGATTCTTGGCTGAGAACTTGTTGACTGCTTTTCCTTCACTCTGCGGTCCAACTCATCTCAAAGCATCTCAATTGGGTTGAGATCGAAGTGATAGTAGAGGCCAGGTCATCTGATGCAGCACTCCATCACTCTCCTTCTTGGTCAAATAGCCCTTACACAGCCTGGAGGTGTGTTGCTTCATTGTCTTGTTGAAAAACAAATGATAGTCCCACTAAGTGCAAACCAGATGGGATGGCGTATCACTGCATAATGCTGTGGTAGCCATGCTGGTTGTGTGCCATGAATTCTAAATACATCACTGACAGTGTCACCAGCATGTAAGCCCATGTAATGCTTTGTAGGTTAGCAGTAAAACCTTGAAATCAGCCCTTGCCTTAACAGGAAGCCAGTGTAGGGAGGCTAGCACTGAAGTAATATGATAAAACATTTTGATTCTAGTCAAGATTCTAGCAGCTATGCTTCAGCTTCAGCTCACAAACGGATGGCCTGACATTCTCCTGTAGAATTCTCTGATACAGAGCAGAATTCATGGTTCCTTCTATTCAGGCAAGTAGTCCAGGTCCTGAGGCAGCAAAGCATCCCCCAACCATCACACTACCTCCACCATGCTTGACCATTGGTATGAGGTTCTTACTGTGGTTGGTTTTCGCCAGGCGTAATGGGACCCATGTCATCCAAAAAGTTATACTTTTGACTAATCTGTCCATAGAACATTATTAAAAGAGTCTTGATAATCATCTAGGTGCTTCCATGTGCTTTTTGGTAAACTTTAGTAAACTTTTGGGATGACATGGGTCCCATTATGTCTGGCGAAAACCAAACACTGCATTCCACAGTAAGAACAGTATTTTGTTATTTATAATTTTGTTATTTGATTTAACATCTGATATTTTTTAAAGCAGAACAAATCTCAGGGGGCAAGTGCCTTTGTGCCCCCTATGGGCATGACGCCACTGACACTTAGCACTGGGCTTCTAAAACATCATGGGATGATCAGTGGGTGGTTTACAATTACTGTAGCTTTGGCATCAAGATATTTGTTCCGATCTGTGCTGATAACATGGTGTTAGTAAGGTCAGATTATGTTCCATTGTAATCTCTATTGCGCCTCTATGTCTGTTTTCTTCTATTGCGTTTATGAAGACTTGCGGTACAAGATTCAAATATTAATTCTGTAAAGGCTGTAAAGGCAGTGGACCACCTCTGCTCTATCGACCCTCTTAGATATTTGGATATTTGTTCTAACCCTTACAAAAAAAACATGGGGAAAATGTCATGTGAAAAAAACACGTGGTTTTGGATACGTGTGAACACGTATGAACAAATCACATGAAACATTAAACATGAAAATCTCACTTTCACATGTGGAATTGCAAGATCACGTGGAATCACGTGGAAGTTTTTCAATTTCAGTTTCACTTACTTAGCTAGTAAATGCAGCTAGCTAGTTTAGCTATGACAACACTGGAACTCTTCCAAGTCAAGGTAAGCTTTTGGTTTGACTAATCTATTGCCAAGTGTTAAACTGCTTACTGACTGTAACGTTAATGCATGATTGTAGCGGGTTTACTTCTATTAGCTATGTTGACTATGACGTTACTTTTGCTAATACGGTGACAACGATGTAGGTTGTGTGTAGCGGTTATGATATGGTTTGGCTTGGATATTTTTTTTCCCGCCTGGTCACATACAGCTGATCTGTTGTGCATTGAACTCCACAACCAAAGGGAAAAGGTGAGAGGAGGAGAGCGCACACAGTACATGCGAGAAGGAATACAACGTGGCTGCTATGAAAGTGAACTGTGTTTACGCATGATCAGGCAGAAACAGAACGAAACGAGATAAACATGCAGTACCTGAATTTGTCCAATAGAAACAGTTTGCAACTGTTGGACTAATGATTACACCCTCGATCAGTAGATGCTGTCTGACCATGGGTCACTGTCTGTCACTTCAAATTTGTCTCTTCGTGTGCACCTACAGAGCCAGTCAAAAGTTTGGACACACCTACTCATTCCAGGGTTTTTCTTTATGTTTACTATTTTCAACATTGTAGAATATTAGTGAAGACATCAAAACTATGAAAAAACACATATGGAATCATGTAGGAACCAAAAAAGTGGTAAACAAATCAGAATATATTTTAGATTTTAGATTCTTGGCTGAGAACTTGTTGACTGCTTTTCCTTCACTCTGCGGTCCAACTCATCTCAAAGCATCTCAATTGGGTTGAGATCGAGTGATAGTAGAGGCCAGGTCATCTGATGCAGCACTCCATCACTCTCCTTCTTGGTCAAATAGCCCTTACACAGCCTGGAGGTGTGTTGCTTCATTGTCCTGTTGAAAAACAAATGATAGTCCCACTAAGTGCAAACCAGATGGGATGGCGTATCACTGCATAATGCTGTGGTAGCCATGCTGGTTGTGTGCCATGAATTCTAAATACATCACTGACAGTGTCACCAGCAAAGCACCCCCACACCATCACACCTCCTCCTCCATGCTTCACGGTGGGAACCACACATGCAGAGATCATCTGTTCACCTACTCTGCATCTCACAAAGATATAGTGGTTGGAAACAAACATCTCAAATTTGGACTCATCAGACCAAAGGACAGATTTCCACCGGTCTAATGTCCATTGCTCGTGTTTCTTGGCACAAGAAAGTCTCTTCTTCTTATTGGTGTACTTTAGTAGTGGTTTCTTTGCAGCAATTCGACCATGAAGGCCTGATTCACGCAGTCTCCTCTGAACAGTTGATGATGAGATGTGTCTGTTACTTGAACTCTGTGAAGCATTTATTGGGGCTGCATTTATTTGGGTTGCAATAGTGCAAAAAAGGTATTAGGTGAACAATAGGTACGTAAAGAAATAAAAACAACAGTAAAAAGACAGTGAAAAACAGTAGCGAGACTATATACAGTAGCGAGGCTACATACAGACACCGGTGAGTCAGGCTGGTTGAGGTAGTATGTACATGTAGATATGGTTAAAGTGACTATGCACATATGATGAACAGAGAGTAGCAGTAGCGTAAAGAGGGGTTGGTGGGTGGTGGTTATCGGGACACAATGCAGATAGCCCGGTTAGCCAATGTGCGGGAGCACCGGTTGGTTGGGCCAATTGAGGTAGTATGTACATATGTACATGAATGTATAGTTAAAGTGACTATGCATATATGATAAACAGAGAGTAGCAGCAGCGTTTAAAGAGGGGTTGGAGGGGGGTACACAATGCAAATAGTCCGGGTAGCCATTTGATTACCTGTTCAGGAGTCTTATGGCTTCGGGGTAAAAACTGTTGAGAAGCCTTTTTGTCCTAGACTTGGCACTCCGGTACCGCTTGCCATGCGGTAGTAGAGAGAACAGTCTATACCTGGGGTGGCTGGTGTCTTTGACAATTTTTAGGGCCTTCCTCTGACACCCACTGTTGTAGAGGTCCTGGATGGCAGGCAGCTTAGCCCCAGTGATGTACTGGGCCGTACGCATTACCCTCTGTAGTGCCTTGCGGTCGGAGGCCGGGCAATTGCCGTACCAGGCATTGCGCAAACATTCAGGATGCGCTCGATGTTGCAGCTGTAGAACCTTGAGAATCTCAGGACCCATGCCAAATATTTTCAGCTTCCTGAGGGGGAATAGGCTTTGTCGTACCCTCTTTACGACTGTCTTGGTGTGTTTGGACCATTCTAGTTTGTTGGTGATGTGGACACCAAGGAACTTGAAGCTCTCAACCTGCTCCACTACAGCCCCGTCGATGAGAATGGGGGCGTGCTCGGTCCTCCTTTTCCTGTAGTCCACAATCATCTCCGATCAGGCCTACCACTGTTGTGTCGTCTGCAAACTTAATCACAGTGCTTGATGGTTTTTGCGACTGCGTTCAAAGTAACGTTCAAAGTTCTTGAAATGTTCCGGATTGACTGACCTTCATGTCTTAAAGTAATGATGGACTGTCATTGCTCTTTGCTTATTTGAGTTGTTCTTGCCATAATATGGACTTGGTCTTTTACCAAATACCTATCTTCTGTATACCACCCCTACCTTGTCACAACACAACTGATTGGCTCCAACACATTAAGAAGGAAAGAAATTCCACAAATTAACTTTTAACAAGGCGCACCTGTTAATTAAAATGCATTCCAGGTGACTACCTCAAGAAGGTTTCCCAAGAGAGTGCAAAGCTGTCATCGTGCAAGGGTGGCTACTTTGAAGAATCTCAAATATAACATATATTTTGATTTGTTTAACACTTTTTTGGTTACTACATGATTCCATATGTGTTATTTAATAGTTTTGATGTCTTCACTATTATTCTACAATGCAGAAAATAGTAAGAATAAAGAAAAACTTAAATGAGTAGGTGTGTCCAAACTTTTGACTGGTACTGTACGTTGTAAACTTTCATTCATAGGCTAGGTTATAGCAACCTCAAGATGGGTTTAGGAAAAATGTGAGTATCATGTAGTAGCCTAAATCTATTGTTGTTACATAGAACTGGGTAAATAGAATATGAATAACAGTAATCTAATATGCTGTAATAGAAATAAGGCCATGCTCATGATTTTTTTCCCCTCATCTTAAACGGCACCAACCTACACTGCTGTACACGGATGCTAATTCTCTACTTCACTTACTCTCTCTTTTTCCTAACATTGTAGTGTTGTAATATTTGTCATATAGGCTATATACTGTATATATATCTCGCATGCGACCTGTGGTAAGAATGCAATTAGCCTACTAAAATGTTTATCTGATTCCATAAAAATGATTTAGCAATATGCAAGATACTATAGCTGAGTTACAGCAAATGGCTATCAAGAAAGGTCTGAGAATTGTCTATATCAAAGGCAGATATTTAATTACATTGTAAAATGAACCATACATTATACAACGCATTCCACATTAACAAGCATTACAAGCCATTAGGCATGATCAGAAAGGGAGAGAAAAACAAAGAATGCATGTGCGATGGCCCATAGCTCTTTGGGGAGACAGAGGGAAGTCATAGCCTGAAAGGCCATGTCCCAAGAGTCCTTGGGGTGGAGAGAGAAAGAGAGAGAGTGTATCTCACCAGCACAGGTCAGGAACAAAGAGAAAGAGACTATGAACCTGAGACCCCATTATAACATCTGTTGTTTGGATTCAAAATCTGAATTGTTGACCAATAGTATTACTGTAAAGTTAACCTCTAATCAGATATCAGACCTACAGGATGTAAAGACAACTGCACCTCTGCTTCAAAGAGGTGTGACAGAATGGGGGACATGGAAAGCAACACAGAGAAGGCTGAATTCCTGAGAAGACAATAGGGCCGCCCTACAACGTAATACCCTCAGTCCGTCCCCTTGATCTGTCCTCCATTGTGCCCTGACATACTCTCCCCTGTGACCACCAGTAACCCACAAGAGACTCTGCCTGGCCATTGATTTCCCTCTTGGCAACTGGTTATTAAACTGATCGTATTCATTATAGTGAAGACTTACTGAGCTACTGTATGGAATGGATTAACTAGTATGGGTATAGAAAACAGGGTAAACATTTCATTTGTGTGTGTGTGTGTGTGTGTGTGTGGTGTGGTGTGTGTGTGTGTCTGGTGTTGAAGCCAAAGCCATTGTATCATACTGTACCTCAGTCAATGTCACTGTGGCCAAACACTATTCAAGTTTACATACAATGGAGACAGAAACGGTTTGGACATGTGCATATTGCTTGCAGTAAGGGTCTCCTCAGAAACACATCACCTTACCCTGAGAACTTCCGGCACCGACAGAGATTACCGCCTCACTTCGCGTTCTTAGGAAACTATGCAGTATTTTGTTTTTTTATGTATTATTTCTTACACTGTTACCCCAGGAAATATTAAGTCTTATTACATACGCCGGGAGGAACTATTGGATATAAGAGCAACGTCAACTTACCAACATTATGACCAGGAATACAACTTTCCCGAAGCGGATCCTCTGTTTGGTCCACCTCCCAGGACAATGGATCGGAACAAGCGACCCAAACAACGGCGCCGCAGAAGGAGCAGACGGAGCGGTCTTCTGGCCAGGCTCCGTAGATGGGCACATCGCCCACCGCTCCCGAGTATACTACTTGCCAATGTCCAGTCTCTTGACAACAAGGTAGACGAAATCCGAGCAAGGGTTGCCTTCCAGAGAGACATCAGAGATTGTAACATTCTCTGTTTCACGGAAACATGGCTCACTCGGGATACGTTATCAGAGTCGGTACAGCCACCTGATTTCTTCACGCATCGCGCCGACAGAAACAAACATCTCTCTGGTAAGAAGAAGGGCGGGGATAATGATTTATGATTAACGAGTCGTGGTGTGATCATAACAACATACACGAACTCTAGTCCTTTTGTTCATCTGACCTAGAATTCCTTACAATCAAATGCCGACTGCATTATCTACCAAGAGAATTATAATTTGATTATAATCACTGTCGTATATTCCCCCCCCCCCCTCCCCCCAAGCAGACACCTCAACGGCCCTGAAAGAACTTCATTGGACTATATGTAAACTGGAAACCACATATCCTGAGGCTGCATTTATTATAGCTGGGGATTTTAACAAGGCTAATCTAAAAACAAGGCTCTCTAAATGTTATCAGCATATCGAATGCGCGAACCGGGCCGGCAAAATCCTGGATCATTGTTACTCTAACTACCACGACACATACAAAGCCCTCCCCCGCCCTCCTTTCAGCAAATCTGACCACGACTCCATTTTGTTGCTCCCAGCCTATAGACAGAAACTAAAACAGGAAACGCTGGTGCTCAGGTCTGTTCAATGCTGGTCCGACCAATCTGATTCCACGCTTCAAGATTGCTTCGATCACGTGGACTGGGATATGTTCCGGATAGCGTCGAACAACAACATTGATGTATACGCTGATTCAGTGAGCGAATTTATTAGCAAGTGCATGTTGGTGATGTTGTACCCACGGCGAATATTAAAACCTTCCCCAAACAGAAACCGTGGATTGATAGCAGCATTCGCACAAAACTGAAAGCGCAAACCACTGCTTTTAATCAGGGCAAGGCGACCGGAAACATGACCGAATACAAACAGTGTAGCTATTCCCTCCGCAAGGCACTCAAACAAGCTAAGCGTCAGTATAGAGACAAAGTAGAGTCGCAATTTAACGGCTCAGAAACGAGAGGTATGTGGCAGGGCCTACAGTCAATCCCGGACTACAAAAAGAAAACCAGCCCCGTCGCGGACCCCGATGTCTTGCTCCCAGACAAACTAAACAACTTCTTTGCTCGCTTTGAGGACAATACAGTGCCACCGACACGGCCCGCTACCAAAACCTGCGGGCTCTCTTTCACCGCAGCCAAGACATATTCAATCAATCCCTATCCCAGTCTGCTGTTCCCACATGCTTCAAGAGGGCCACCATTGTTCCTGTTCCCAAGAAAGCTAAGGTAACTGAGCTAAACGACTATCGCCCCATAGCACTCACTTCCGTCATCATGAAGTGCTTTGAGAGACTAGTTAAGGGTCATATCACCTCAACCCTACCTGACACCCTAGACCCACTCCAATTTGCCTACCGCCCCAATAGGTCCACAGACGACGCAATCGCAATCACACTGCACACTACCCTAACCCATCTGGACAAGAGGAATACCTTTTGTAAGAATGCTGTTCATCGACTACAGCTCAGCATTTAACACCATAGTACCCTCCAAACTCGTCAATAAGCTCGAGATTCTGGGTCTCAACCCCCGCCCTGTGCAACTGGGTCCTGGACTTTCTGACTGGACGCCCCCAGGTGGTGAGGGTAGGAAACAACATCTCCACCCCGCTGATCCTCAACACTGGGGCCACACAAGGGTGCATTCTCAGCCCTCTCCTGTACTCCCTGTTCACCCATGACTGCGTGGCCATGCACGCCTCCAACTCAATCATAAAGTTTGCAGACGACACTACAGTGGTAGACTTGATTACCAACAACGATGAGACGGCCTACAGGGAGGAGGTGAGGGCCCTCGGAGTGTGGTGTCAGGAAAATAACCTGACACTCAACGTCAACAAAACAAAGGAGATGATCGTGGACTTCAGGAAATAGCAGAGGGAGCACCCCCCTATCCACATCAACGGGACAGTAGTGGAGAATGTGTAAAGTTACTCGGCGTACACATCACAGACAAACTGAAATGGTCCACCCACACAGACAGCATGGTGAAGAAGACGCAACAGCACCTCTTCAACCTCAGGAGGCTGAAGAAATTTGGCTTGTCACCAAAAACACTCACAAATTTTTACAGATGCACAATCGAGAGCATCCTGTCGGGCTGTATCACCGCCTGGTACGGCAACTGCTCAACCCACAACCGTAAGGCTCTCCAGAGGGTAGTGAGGTCTGCACAACGCATCACCGGGGGCAAACTACCTGCCCTCCAGGACACCTACACCACCCAATGTCACAGGAAGGCCAAAAAGATCATCAAGGACAACAACCACCTGAGCCACTGCCTGTTCACCCCGCTATCATCCAGAAGGCGAGGTCAGTACAGGTGCATCAAAGCTGGGACCGAGAGACTGAAAAACAGCTTCTATCTCAAGGCCATCAGACTGTTAAACAGACATCACTAACATTGAGTGGCTGCTGCCAACATACTGACTCAAATCTCTGGCCACTTTACTAATACATTTTTTTTATGTAATTAATGTGTCACTAGTCACTTTAAACAATGCCACTTTAATAATGTTTACATACCCTACATTACTCATCTCATATGTATATACTGTACTCTATACCATCTACTGCATCTTGCCTATGCCGTTCGGCCATCGCTCATCCATATATTTATATGTACATATTCTTATTCATTCCTTTGTTGTTGTGAAATTGTTAGATTACTTGTTAGATATTACTGCATGGTCTAGACGCACAAGCATTTCGCTACACTCGCATTAACATCTGCTAACCATGTGTATGTGACCAATAAAATTTGATTTGATTTGAGCTAAGAATGTCACCACAACACAAACCTCTATTTATACATAATGCACTCTTCATTGTAGCCTCCCAGCCACATACTGTACATTACAACACGTCTACAGCTAATAAGACTATAGGACATGGCAGCGACACACAGCTGCTCTGTAATGTGATGGGCAGACACAAAGCCTGGACCTTAATGGCAGCTAGTGACAGGAGAGGAATCACCTCATTCAGCTTCACACCGGTTGGCCCTGGATAGGAGTGGGGAGTGAGCCATTTTCATCCCCTTCCCTCCCTGGGCCGTGTGGTGCAGTGGTTAGTGTGTGGAATACCAATGACTAGAATGTGGGAGCAATGTGACCAAAGTCCTTGTAGTCCCCATCTGTTTCCTCCTGTGCCATGTTAGGATTAGCTCAGCCCGCGACAAAGTGGGCCAACTTTTAGATCTGACAGTCTGTTCGCGTTGTTTTTAGGTTATAGGTTGTGGAACAATCATTTAGGACCAATTTGTCATGCATTAACGCTAACCGCTGAAAACGTATCCAAGTCAAATACATAGTATTACACTGCAATGAGGCAACATCTATAACACATTGTCATTGTGACGTCCAGAAAATGTCTTATGTGACGGTTGACTTCTTCCAATATATAATGGTTGTGCAACCCCAGTAGAGTTGAATATGCCCAGAGGGCATTAGACGATATTTATCCATCTGACACATATTGAAAGTTTAGGAAATGGATTTGGCTGGATGATTAAAGAGTAGAGAATAGATCTGGTGTATCAGAGCATAGGTGCAATGCTATCCTGTGGAGCATGACCGCTAATCAAAATCCAGGCTCTCTATCGTCTTCAGCTTTTTAAAACTAAGATAGTGCTCTGTGTTGGAAAAGTGGTAATGATTTGATCAAAGTGATATAATGGTTATTTAAGATGGACCTTGGAACAGTAAAATGCATCAGTGTCATGTAGTTTTCATATCTTAAATGTGTGAGCTAGAAGCCCCCCCCCCCCCCCACCACCACAAACACACACAGTACTAAACCCGAAGCAATGCTGGTCTCCAGTGACTGCGTCGCTCTGAGAGGAGTATCCATGCGTTCACTCCACATAGTTTATGCACATTTTCACTCCTAAATACACACTGCTGTCTACAGTATATAGGCTACTGTAATGCAGATTTGAGACGTTATATACATGTATTCAACGCAGTTAACACTGCAGGACCTAGAGTTTGTGTAATGTGGATGTGCTTGTTAGGTTGCAATAAGCACCACCCACTTTCTCTTCCTCCAGTTTACCGATATTGTCTCAAAAATCTATTTGTCCATGAATTCAGTGTATTTGTATGCAAAACTGTTAGCAGAATCGACTTTGGTTTGAATAATTGGCGATCTTGAATGGATAAACATTGACATCATGCATTATTTTGATTATTGAGTATGTGCTTCATCACAACCCCTAAGGTCTACTCAGTCAAATAAAGACAGTCTCAACAAATGGCTGCAAAGACATGCAATATTTATACAAAATAACTGGTTAATGTGGAAGTTCAACAACTCAAATCCCTCATTCATGTCTTTCACTTTGTTTTAACCACATGCAGTCATGATTTTGGACACCAAACCAAACCTCTCCCCTCTCTTTTGGCTTAACCGTACGCCTCAGTAATTCCATGCCTAATTTTTGACAAGAAGCAAGCTATTTCATCTGCTGTGTTAACATCCCAGGTTAATGCAGGCTAGGTGTAGGGTCCTGCATTCACTCTCATCTCACTAAAACATACAACATTTCTATGGAAGAAGAACTTTACAAATACTTTGCGCTGAGGGAATAGGGATGTGTACTGTCTGTATGTAATTTGGGTGTGTGAATCACACACTCATGTGTGAGTGTGTGATTGGCATGGATGATGACAGCCATGCCATCATCAGTACCATTGGTGCTGCGGGGCCTAGACCCTCTACCTGCCTGTAATCTGTTACAGGCAACCACATGGCAGGGTATCAGTGGCTTGCTCTACGATTCACCTGACTGTCCTATAAGATAACAGGCCAGAGTCAGAACAAACTACTGCCTCTCTATAGTCTTGAGCCCATGATGCAATTATGTATGTACTGTCAAACAAACAAACTGGAATGACAGTATGAGACCTGACTAACATGTCAGGTTTTCAGAAGATCTGTCTAACATGTCATATTGATGTTGTGCGGTCAAATCTGTAACAGATAATGCACATATAGAATCAGAGAGATACTGTAGGTTGTGTGAAGTATATTAAGTGATTTGTTCGTTTAAATATATTTATAGTGATTTAGCATCTGTGTTTGTGTCAATATGTGTGTGTACATTATGAGTGTGTGGCTGAGTTTGTCTGTGCTAATCAAATGAAATTGTATTCTTCACGTGTGCCGAACACACGAGGTGTAGACCTTACTGTGAAATGCTTACTTACAAGCCCTTAACCAACAATGTAGAGTTTTAAAAAAGTACATTTTGGTATGTCTGTACGTGTGTGAGAGTGTGTGCGTCTTAAGAGTGTGCACGTTAATGCAGATGTGTGTACATTATACAGCATATACTTATGAGTTGCGTAAGTGTGTGCTAATGCGGATGTGTGTGTGTGTCTGTGTGTGTGTGTCTCTATGTGGTGCTTTTAATAATCTCTCTACCTCTGTAGCCTGGAGGAACACACTGCTCCATTTCTCTGACTGCCTTCTGTCCTCCACCAAACAGGATTGGTCTGTGAGATAACTCTGCAGGCCTGAATCTGTCTCACTGGAACAGCTTTGACGCATTTACCCCAATCCTCCCCTCCCTTCCCCCTCCCCCTCCATCCTTTCCTCTCACCCTCTCCACATCCAGGACCAACTTCAGCCAGAGTTTGCATAAATGAATCTGCAACGGCTCACTAAACGTTTCCATATCTCTGCTTATGATACCCAGGGAGGGGTTGGGCTCGCTGCTATGAGAAGATAAATTCATGTTTACATTGACTCACAATATATAACAGATACTGCATTAAATAATGTTCATTAAACATTCTCATTACAGTACTTTACAAATCATTACAAAATTAATAGACATTGAATACAGAAATGACTAGGACAGTCCTGTTCTTTTAGGAGAAGTGGATGAGCTGTTTCATATTCTGATATTGTCCTAATATGAATGACAGAGATCATGCAGCATCGGAGAGGCAGCAGAAAGGTTATTCATGTGGATGTAAAATGCTTAAATGCACTGGCGGCAGAGTTGAGCAGATTTTCCGCTGCAGAGTTCACTAGCTGCCCCAGAGTCAGGATTCGCGTGTGAATTAGCACACTAACTGCAGCCTTGTTTGAATGTGGATGAAGACTGTCACTCTATACCCTTGAGTGATGCTTAAACCTTATGAACTGAACAACAACAAAAATACCACACGCATGGCCTATCACTCAAAGTGTAACCTCTGAGAAAAAAGACACTACTTCCTCCCAGTCCCTGCCCTAGTAAGGAGCAAAACAGACAGTGATTCACTCATTAAATTTTGTCATGAATTATCGCGTTTAGAGAAACAGAAATAATCGGGCATGACACACAGGATTGCTAGCATCACCTCAATAGAAATATGTTGAATTTCTCTGAGGCAAAACTCTCTCAAAACAATAGTAATCTCTTATCATTTGCCTTTGAAATGTTAACTGGTTGGTGTATTGCTGTGCCGCTATAGTGTTTGTACAGGCATTTTCAGCTGCTTTGTGGCTGAGCCTACGTAAATGCTGACAGGTGTAGACTCTAAACTGACAGACAAGCTCAACTCATCTGTGTGGGAATGATAACCGTTCTCTGGGGTTCTCCCTCTTAATTGGCATGCTCCAACTCACTGATAAGTGAAATACAGATGGATAGAGAAAGCTGTGCTGATGCACATTGGCTTCTCCAGTTTGTTGAGGATAAAAGACGTAAAGTCCATCAAAAATTCCAACATTTCTAGGCTACAATATACTGTATCCACTCTACATATCTGCTGCCCGTCTGCCGACTCATTATGTGACTGAGCGTGACTAGAGATTTGTTATGTTCGTGCATCACATACACGTTACCATGGCAAGACGTGTGCTTTGTCCCTGGCTCTAATGTAGGTCAGAGGGATTTGTATTGGGAAAGAATCAATATAGAGTACATTCTGAAAGATTTCAGACCCCTTGACTTTTCCCACATTTTGTTAGGTTACAACCTTATTCTAAATTGGATTAAATAAAACATTTTCCTCATCAATATACACACAATACCCCAAAACGACAAAGTGAAAACAGGTTTTAATAATTTTTTGCACATTTATTAAAAATAAAAAACAGAAATATCTTGTTTACATAAGTATTCAGAACCTTTGCTGTGAGACTCGAAATTGAGCTCAGGTGCAACAAATTGATTTGAATCCACCTGTGGTGAATTCAATTGATTGGATATGATTTGGAAAGGCACACACCTGTCTATATAAGGTCCCACAGTTCACAGTGCATGTCAGAACAAAAACCAAGCCTTGAGATCGAAAGAATTGTCCGTAGAGCTCCGAGACAGGATTGTGTCGAGGCACAGAACTAGGGAAGGGTACCAAAACATTTCTGCAGCATTGAAGGTCCTCAGGAACACAGTGGCCTCCATCATTCTTCAATGGCAGAAGTTTGGAACCAGCAAGACTCTTCCGAGAGCTGGCCGCCTGGCCAAACTGAGCAATCAGGGAAGAAGGGCCTTAGTCAGGGAGGTGACCAAGAACCCGATGGTCACTCTGACAGAGCTCAAGTTCCTCTGTGGAGATTGGAGAACCTTACAGAAGGACAACCATCTCTGCAGCACTCCACCAATCAGGCCTTTATGGTAGAATGGCCAGACGGAAGCCACTCCTAGGTAAAAGGCACATGACAGCGCGCTTGGAGTTTGTCAAAAGGCACCTAAAGGACTCTCAGACCATGAGAAACAATATTCTCTGCTCTGATGAAACCAAGATTGAACTCTTTTGGAAAGAACTCTCTCTGGGGTGATTTTGTGTCGGTCTCTCGCTTAATTTGTCTACAAACTCTCCTAACCTCGAAGAGAATTGTCACACTATAATATAGCTGGTTGATTGCCTGAATGCGTGAGCATGTGGGTTTGAGAACGTGAGTGAGTGGGTGGAAGTGTGTATAAATGTGAGATTGCGACGATTGTATGTGTGTGTGTGCTGTGTGCTGTGCATGTGTGTGTGTACACATGCTTACATGCGTGCATGTACGCATAACGTACGTGCACATGCATATGCACGTGTGTACAGAATGAGTATGTGTGTGTGTCATTGAATCTGTATGTGAGGTCTCTGAGCAAGCACTCAGTGCTGGCTGGAAAGATTAAGCTTGCTGCTGAGAAACTGCACACAATAAAGCCATTAAAGGGAATAACTATTTTGTGGACAACATGCCCTGTTTGCTAATCAAGGCAAAGGGCTCCACAGCACCTACAGACAGGCCGAGCACCAAGCCTCCCTGAGCTTCCTTCACCATCTGCTCATGGCCACCATACCTCTACTCACCAGCCCCTCACCTCTCCACACTGCAGGTGGCCCCCACCAGCCTCATCTGTTTGATGGATGGGAAGGGCCGGATGGCTGGAGGGAGGGAGGAGTGAGATGGTACTGCACTTCTCTCTCTTCCTTGGTCCAATCGTCTCCCTCATCAGATTCACATGGCCCCCAGCATACAATCAGCTATTCTTAAACATTCATCTGCAGGGGGTATGCAATTTGTGTTATTTTGGGCTTCTTAATAACTTGGCTGCTACACACACAGACAGTCACATACAGTGCCTTGCAAAAGTATTCACCCCCTTGGCGTTTTTCCTATTTTGTTGCATTACAACCTGTAATTTAAAACGATTTTTATTTGGATTTCATGTAATGTACATACACAAAATAGTCCAAATTGGAGAAGTGAAGTGAAAAAAATAACTTGTTTCAAAAAATTTGAAACATTTTTAAAAGGAAAAGTGGTGCATGCATATGTATTCACCTACTTTGCTATGAAGCCCCTAAGTAAGATCTGGTGCAACCAATTACCTTCAGAGTTCACATATTTAGTTAAATAAAGTCCCCCTGTGTGCAATCTAAGTATTACATGATCTGTCATATGATCTCAGTATATATACACCTGTTCTGAAAGGCCCCAGAGTCTACAACACCACTAAGCAAGGGGCACCGCCAAGCAAGCGCACCATGAAGACCAAGGAGCTCTCCAAACAGGTCAGGGACAAAGTTGTGGAGAAGTACAGATCATAGTTGGGTTATAAAAACATATCAGAAACTGTGAACATACCACGGAGCACCATTAAATCCATTATTAAAAAATTGAAAGAATATGGCACCACAACAAACGTGCCAAGAGAGAGCTGCCCACCAAAACTCACGGACCAGGCAAGGGGGGCATTAATCAGAGAGGCAACAAAGAGACCAAAGATAACCCTGAAGGAGCTGCAAAGCTCCACAGCGGAGATTGGAGTATCTGTCCATAGGACCACTTTAAGCCGTACACTCCACAGAGCTGGGCATTACGGAAGAGTGTCCAGAAAAAAGCTATTGCTTTTTAATAAGCAAACACGTTTGTTGTTCGCCAAAAGGCATATGGGAGACTTCCCAAACATATGGAAGAAGGTACTCTGGTCAGATGAGACTAAAATTGAGCTTTTTGGCCATCAAGGAAAACGCTATGTCTGGCACAAACCAAACACCTCTCATCACCCCGGGAACACCATCCCCACAGTGAAGCATGGTGGTGGCAGCATCATGCTGTGGGGATGTTTTTCACCCCGCAGGACTGGGAAACTGGTCAGAATTGAATGAATGATGGATGGCGCTAAATACAGGGAAATTCTTGAGGGAAACCTGTGTCAGTCTTCTATAGATTTGAGACTGGGACGAAGGTTCCCCTTCCAGCAGGACAATGACCCTAAGCATACTGCTAAAGCAACACTCGGGTGGTTTAAGGGGAAACATTTAAATGTCTTGGAATGGCCTAGTCAAAGCCCAGACCTCAATCCAATTGAGAATCTGTGGTATGACTTAAATATTGCTGTACACCAGCAGGAACCCATCCAACTTCAAGCAGTTTTGCCTTGAAGAATGCGCAAAATCCCAGTGGCTAGATGTGCCAAGCTTATAGAGTCATATCCCAAGAGACTTGCAGCTGTAATTGCTGCAAAAGTTGGCTCTACAAAGTATTGACTTTGGGGGGGGGGGGGGGGGGGGGGTGAATAGTTAAGCACGCTCTAGTTATTTCTTGTTTTTTTCAGAATAAAACATATTTTGCATCTACAAAGTGCTAGCCATGTTGTGAAAATCAAATGATACAAACCCCCCAAAAATCTATTTTAATTCTAGGTTGTAAGGCAACAAAATTGTAAAAATGCCAAGTTACGTCACAGCCTTATTTGAAAATGGATGAAATCATTTTTTCCCCCAAATCAATCTACACACAATACCCCGTGATGTCAAAGCAAAAACAGTTGTTTTTTTCCCCGCATATGTATGAAAAAAACAGAAATGCCTTATTTACATAACTGTTCAGACCCTTTGCTATGAGACTTGAAATTGAGCTCAGATGCATCCTGTTTCCATTGATCATCCTTCCAAAACATGATTGGAGTCCACCTGTGGTAAATTCAATTTATTGGCAATGATTTGGAAAGCACACACCTGTCTATATAAGGTCCCACAGTTGACAGTGCATGTCAGAGCAAAAACCAAGCCATGAGGTCGAAGGAATTGTCCGTAGAGCTCCGAGACAGGATTGTGTCGAGGCACAGATCTAGGGAAGGGTACAAAAACATTTCTGCAGCATGGAAGGTCCCCAAGAAAACAGTAGCCTCCATCACTATTAAATGGAAGAAGATTGGAACCACAAAGACTCTTCCTAGAGCTGGCCACCTGGCCAAACTAAGCAATCGGGGGAGAAGGGCCTTGTTCAGGGAGGTGACCAAGAACCTGATGGTCACTCTGACAGAGCTCCAGAGTTCCTCTGTGGAGATGGGAGTACCTTCCAGAAGGACAACCATCTCAAATCAAATCAAATGTTATTGGTCACATACACATGGTTAGCAGATGTTAATGTGAGTGTTGCGAAATGCTTGTGCTTCTAGTTCTGACTATGCAGTAAAATCTAACAAGTCATCTAACAAATTCACAACAACTACCTTATACACACAAATACACACAAATGTAAAAGGGTGAATAACAATATGTACATAAACATATATGGATGAGCGATGGCGTGCAGCATAGGCAAAATGCAGTAGATGGTGTAGAATACAGTATGTACAGTTGAAGTCGGAAGTTTACATACGCTTAGGTTGGAGTCATTAAAACTTGTTTTTCAACCACTCCACTTGTTAATAAACTAGGGTTTTGGCAAGTCGGTTAAGATATCTACTTTGTGCATGACACAAGTAATTTTTCAAACAATTGAATACAGACAGATTATTTCACTTATAATTCACTTATAATATCACAATTCCAGTGGGTAATAAGTTTACATACACTAAGTTGACTGTGCCTTTAACCTCTAATTCCTCCCAAACCCGGATCCGGGAGCACCCCCATCAGTAAAAAAGCTGACTAGCATAGCCTAGCATAGCGTCACAAGTAAATACTAGCATCTAAATATCATTAAATCACAAGTCCAAGACACCAGATGAAAGATACACATCTTGTGAATCCAGCCATCATTTCTGATTTTTAAAATATTTTACAGGGAAGACACAATATGTAAATCTATTAGCTAACCACGTTAGCAAAAGACACCACTTTTTTTACTCCACCAGTTTTTTACTCCATCAGTAGCTATCACAAATTCGACCAAATAAAGATATAAATAGCCACTAACCAAGAAACAACTTCATCAGATGACAGTCTGATAACATATTTATTGTATAGCATATGTTTTGTTAGAAAAATGTGCATATTTCAGGTATAAATCATAGTTTACCATTGCAGCCACCATCACAACTCTCACCAAAGCGACTAGAATAACTACAGAGAGCAACGTGTATTACCTAATTACTCATCATAAAACATTTCTTAAAAATACACAGCGTACAGCAAATGAAAGACACAGATCTTGTGAATCCAGACAATATTTCAGATTTTCTAAGTGTTTTACAGCGAAAACACAATATAGCGTTATATTAGCTTACCACAATAGCAAACATCACAACAGCATTGATTCAAGCTAAAAATAGCGATAACGTATAAACCACCAAAATATATTAATTTTTTCACTAACCTTCTCAGAATTCTTCAGATGACAGTCCTATAACATCATATTACACAATGCATATAGAGTTTGTTCGAAAATGTGCATATTTAGCGGCACAAATCGTGGTTATACAATGTGATTAGTGGCCAAAACTTCAAGCAATCTGTCCGGCGCCATCTTGGAGAGGCACCTAATCTAATCGAAAACTATTCATAAACTTGACTAAAAAATACAGATTGGACAGCAAATGAAAGATAAATTAGTTCTTAATGCAATCGCTGTGTTAGATTTTTAAAATTAACGTTACTGCGCAATACAGCGTGCGCTAAAGCGAGACCGCACCATAATTCATGGCGGAATTATTATTTGACATTTGTCAACATAAGTACGAATTAACAGCATAAAGACTGCTTACTATTAGCTGAGCTTCCATCAGAATCTTGGGCAAGGTGTCCTTTCTCCAGAACAATCGTCTTTTGGTTGAAAGATGTCCTCTTGTCCTGTCGAAATAGCCGCTAACGTTAGCCACCCACTGGAGAGGTGTCCAACTCTTGAAAGCGCATCACAAAGAAATCCAGGAAAATCGCAATAAACTGATATAAACTGCTATAAATCGGTTTAAATTAACCTCTAACACCTCCCAAACCCGGATCCGGGAGCACCCCCATCAGTAGAAAAGCTACTAGCATAGCGTAGCATAGCGTCACAAGTAAATACTAGCATCTAAATATCATTAAATCACAAGTCCAAGACACCAGATGAAAGATACACATCTTGTGAATCCAGCCATCATTTCTGATTTTTAAAATGTTTTACAGGGAAGACACAATATGTAAATCTATTAGCTAACCACGTTAGCAAAAGACACCACTTTTTTTACTCCACCAGTTTTTTACTCCATCAGTAGCTATCACAAATTCGACCAAATAAAGATATAAATAGCCACTAACCAAGAAACAACTTCATCAGATGACAGTCTAATAACATATTTATTGTATAGCATATGTTTTGTTAGAAAAATGTGCATATTTCAGGTATAAATCATAGTTTACCATTACAGCCACCATCACAACTCTCACCAAAGCGACTAGAATAACTACAGAGAGCAACGTGTATTACCTAATTACTCATCATAAAACATTTCTTAAAAATACACAGCGTACAGCAATTGAAAGACACAGATCTTGTGAATCCAGACAATATTTCAGATTTTCTAAGTGTTTTACAGCGAAAACACAATATAGCGTTATATTAGCTTACCACAATAGCAAACATCACAACAGCATTGATTCAAGCCAAAAATAGCGATAACGTATAAACCACCAAAATATATAAATTTTTTCACTAACCTTCTCAGAATTCTTCAGATGACAGTCCTGTAACATCATATTACACAATGCATATAGAGTTTGTTCGAAAATGTGCATATTTAGCCGCACAAATCGTGGTTATACAATGAGAAAAGTTGCCAAGCTGCCCAGAAATGTCGGGCGCCATCTTGGAGAGGCACCTATTCTAATCAATAAATAATCATAAACTTGACTAAAAAATACAGGGTGGACAGCAAATGAAAGACAAATTAGTTCTTAATGCAATCGCTTTGTTACATTTTTAAAATTAACGTTATTGCGCAATACAGCGTGCGCTAAAGCAAGGCTACACTGAAATTAATGGCGGCTTATGCATTTAACATTTTTCAACAGAACAACGATTTATCAGCATAAATAGTTCTTACTTTTTGATGAACTCCCATCAGAATCTTGGGAAAGGTGTCCTTTGTCCAAAACAATCGTCTTTTGGTTGAAAGATGTCCTCTTGTCCTGTCGAAATAGCCGCTAACGTTCGGCATGTGCCGGAAAGGTGTCCAACTCTTGAAAGCGCGTCACAAAGAAATGCCAGAAAATCGCAATAAACTGATATAAATTGCTATAAGTCGGTTTAAATTAACTACCTTATGATGTCTTTAACAACTATAACGAATAAAAACATGACCGGAGATATAGAACTGGCAAAACGAAAGCTTGGCAGGAGGCCACTCTGATGTCCCTACTGCGCCAGGCGCACCGTTGAAAAGGACGGTACTTCCGCTCCACGGTCTTATATAAGGTCCCAGATTGCGCAATCCACTCCATTCAAATTCTCACCACTTACTGACATCTAGAGGAAGGTGTATGCAGTGTTTGTAGCCCCACAGCGTACATAGGGACTTATAAACTGACCCCAGAACAGGGACCTCGATTTCAGAAATCTCACTCCCTGACAGGAAATGTGCTGCAGAATGAGTCCTGTTTCACTCAGAGACATAATTCAAACGGTTTTAGAAACTAGAGAGTGTTTTCTATCCAATAGTAATAATAATATGCATATTGTACGAGCAAGAATTGAGTACGAGGCAGTTTAATTTGGGAACTCATTTTTCCAAAGTCGAAATAGCACCCCCCATAGGCTCAAGAAGTTAACTACCTTATGATGTCTTTAACAACTATAACGAATAAAAACATGACCGGAGATACAGAACTGCTAAAACGAAAGCTTTGCAGGAGGCCATTGTGATGTCCCTGATGCGCCAGGCGCACCGTTGAAAAGAATGGTACTTCCGTTCCACGGTCTTATATAGGGCCCCAGATTGCGCAATCCACTCCATTCAAATTCTCCCCGCTTACTGACATCTAGAGGAAGGCGTATGCAGTGCATGTAGCCCGATGGCTTACATGGGGACTTATAAACTGACCTCAGAACAGGGACCTCGATTTCTGAAATCTCACTCCCTGACAGGAAATGTGCTGCAGAATGAGTTCTGTTTCACTCAGAGAAATAATTCAAACGGTTTTAGAAACTAGAGAGTGTTTTCTATCCAATAGTAATAATAATATGCATATTGTACGAGCAAGAATTGAGTACGAGGCAGTTTAATTTGGGAACGAAATTATTACAAAGTGCAAATAGCACCCCCTATTGCCAAGAGGTTTTAAACAGCTTGGAAAATTTCAGAAAATTATGTCATGGCTTTAGAAGCTTCTGATAGGCTAATTGACATAATTTGAGTCAATTGGAGGTGTACCTGTGGATGTATTTCAAGGCCTACTGTCACGTTCGTCGTAATGAATAGACCAAGGCGCAGCGTGAGTAGAGTTCCACATATTTTTAATAAACCGAAACGCTTGAAGGTACCACGTTCATCTGTACAAACAATAGTACGCAGTATAAACACCATGGAACCATGCAGCCGCCATACCTCTCAGGAAGGAGACGCGTTCTGTCTCCCAGAGATGAATGTACTTTGGTGCGAAAAGTGAAAATCAAACCCAGAACAACAGCAAAGGACCTTGTGAAGATGCTGGAGGAAACAGGTACAAAAGTATCTATATCCACAGTAAAACGAGTCCTATATCGTCATAACCTGAAAGGCTGCTCAGCAAGGAAGAAGCCGCTGTGTCACACCCTGACCTTAGAGAGCCGTTTTATTTCTCTGTTTGGTTAGGTCAGGGTGTGATGTGGGGTGGGAATTCTATGTTTTGTTTTCTATGTTTCTTTATTTCTATGTTTTGGCCGGGTATGGTTCTCAATCAGGGACAGCTGTTTATCGTTGTCTCTGGTTGGGAATCATACTTAGGTATCCCTTTTTCCCTCCTTTCAGTGTGGGTAGTTATCTTAGTTAGTGGCACTATAGCCATGTAAGCTTCACGGTTGTTTTTTCGTTTGTTGTTTTGTTGGCGATATTTACTAAAATAAAAGGAAAATGTACGCTCACCACGCTGCACTGGACCAAGCAGCGTGGCCGGGAGGAGATATTGGAAGGCAAGGGACACTGGGCACAGGCTGGTGAATTTCACCGTCCTAAGGAGCGGCGACGCTATGAGGAGCTAGCACGGAAGCCCAAGAGGCAGCCCCCCAAAAAATGTGGGGGGAGGGACACGGGGAGATTGGCTGAGTCAGGTTGGAGACCTAAACCAACTCCTCGTGCTTACCGTGGGGAGAAGCGTGGTACTGGTCAGGCACCGCGTTATGCGGTTAAGCGCACAGTGTCTCCAGTGCGCGTTCACATCCCGGTGCGCTACATCCCAGCTCCCAGCATCTGCCGGGCTAGGGTGAGCATCCAGCCAGGACGGATGGTGCCGGCTCAGCGCGCCTGGTCTCCAGTGCGTCTCTTCGGCCCAGGATATCCTGCGCCGGCTCTGCGCACCGTGTCTCCGGTGCGTCTGCACAGCCCAGTGTGTCCTGTGCCAGCGCCCCGCATTTGCAGGGCGAAGATAACCATCCAGCCAGGACGGGTGAGGCAGGCTCTATGCTCGAGACCTCCAGTGCGCCTCCACGGCCCAGTGTATCTGGTGCCTCCGCCAAGAACCAAGCCTCCAGTATGTCTCCCCAGCCTGGTGAGTCCTGTGCCTGCTGCCAGAACCAGGCCTCCTGTATGTCTCCCCAGCCTGGTGAGCCATGTGGCAGCTCCACGGACCAGGCTGCCCATACGTCTCCTCACTCCAGTGATGATCCATGGCAAGAAGCCTCCAGTGATGACCCATGGCAAGAAGCCTCCAGTGATGCTCCATGGCACGAAGCCTCCAGTGATGATCCATGGCACGAAGCCTCCAGTGAGGAGTCATGGCACAAAGCCTCAAACGACGGCCTCCAGTCCGGAGCCTCCAGCGACGGCCTCCAGTCCGGAGCCTCCAGCGACGGTCCCCAGTCCGGGGCCCGCAACGAGGGTCCCCAGTCCGTAGTCTCCAGCGAAGGTCTCCAGTCCGGAGTCTCCAGCGACGGTCTCCAGTCCGGAGCCTCCAGCGACGGTCTCCAGTCCGGAGCATCCAGCGACGGTCCCCAGTCCGGGGCCCGCAACGAGGGTCCCCCATTTCGGGGCCCGCAACGAGGGTCCCCAGTCCGGGGCCGGCAGCGAGGGTCCCCAGTCCAGGGCCCGCAACGAGGGTCCCCAGTCCGGGGCCGGCAGCGAGGGTCCCCAGTCCGGGGCCCGCAACGAGGGTCCCCAGTCCGGGGCCCGCAACGAGGGTCCCCAGTCCGGGGCCCGCAGCGAGGGTCCCCCAGCCCGGGGCCCGCAACGAGGGTTCCCAGTCCGGGGCCCGTAACGAGGGTTCCCAGTCCGGGGCCCGTAATGAGGGTTCCCAGTCCGGGGCCCGCAATGAGGGTCCCGAGTCCGGGGCCCGCAACGAGGGTTCCCAGTCCGGGGCCCGCAACGAGGGTCCCCAGTCCGGGGCCCGCAACGAGGGTCCCTAGTCCGGGGCCCGCGACGAGGGTCCCCACACCAGAGGCGCCACCAAAGTGGGGTGAGCCAGAGGTGGAGCGGGGTCTACTTCCCGCACCAGAGCCGCCACAGCGGATATATGCCCACCTAGACCCTCCCCTATAGGTTCAGGTTTTGCGGTCCACTTCTTTTGACGGCCATGACACACTGCTCCAAAACCGCCATCAAAAAGCCAGACTACGGTTTGAAACTGCACATGAGGACAAAGATCGTACTTTTTGGAGAAATGTCCTCTGGTCTGATGAAACAAAAATAGAACGGTTTGCCATAATGACCATCGTTATGTTTGGTGGAAAAAGGGGGAGGCTTGCAAGCCGAAGAACACCATCCCAACCATGAAGCACGGAGGGGGCAGCATCATGTTGTGGGGGTGCTTTGCTGCAGGAGGTGGCAAATAGATGGCATCATGAGGGAGAAAATGATGTGGATATATTGAAGCAACATCTCAAGACATCAGTCAGGAAGTTAAAGCTTGGTCACAAATGGGTCTTCCAAATGGACAATGACCCCAAGCATACTTCTAAAGTTGTTGCAAAATGGCTTAAGGACAACAAAGTCAAGGTATTGGAGTGGCCATCACAAAGCCCTGACCTCAATCCTATAGACAATTTGTGGGCAGAACTGAAAAGGCGTGTGCGAGCAAGGATATCTACAAACCTGACTCTGATACACCAGCTCTGTCAGGAGGAATGGGCCGAAATTCACCCAACTTATTGTGGGAAGCTTGTGGAAGGCTACCCGAAACGTTTGACCCAAGTTAAACAATTTAAAGGCAATGTTAACAAATACTAATTGAGTGTATCTAAACTTCTGACCCACTGGGAATGTGATGAAAGAAATAAAAGCTGAAATAAATCATTCTCTGTACTATTATTCTGACATTTCACATTCTTAAAATAAAGTGGTGATCCTAACTGACCTAAAACAGGAAATTTTTACTTGGATTAAATGTCAGGAATAGTGAAAAACTGAGTTTAAATGTATTTGGCTAAAGTGTATATAAACTTCTGACTTCAACTGTAAATATGAGATGAGTAATGTAGGTTATGTAAACATTATTAAAGTGCCGTTATTTAAAGTGACTAGTGATACCTTTATTAAGTCCGTTTATTTAAGTGGCCAGAGATTTGAGTCTATATGTTGGCAGCAGCTTCTCTATGTTAGTGATGGCTGTTAACTGATGGCCTTGAGATAGAAGCTATTTTTCAGTCTCTCGGTCCCAGCTTTGATGCACCTGTACTGACCTCGCCTTCTGAATAATAGCGGGGTCAACAGGCAGTGGCTCGGGTGGATGTTGTCCTTGATGATCTTTTTGGCCTTCCTGTGACATCGGGTGCTTTAGGTGTCCTGGAGGTCAGGTAGTTTGCAGACCTCACTAACCTCTGGAGAGCCTTGCGGTTGAGGGCGTTGCAATTGCCATACCAGGCGGTGATACAGCCCGACAGGATGCTCTCGATTGTGCATCTGTAAAAGTTTGTGAGTTTTTTAGATGACAAGCCAAATTGTAACGGCAGATTTCCTCCTCTTCGTCTGAATAGCCCGCACTGGGCTGTGCTGGCGAACCGGGGACACCATGCGTAAGGCTGGTGCCATGTACACCGGCCGAGGAGACGCACTGGAGACCAGATGCGTTGAGCCGGCTTCATGGCACCTGGCTCGATGCCCACTCTAGCCCGGCCGATACGAGGAGCTGGGATGTACCGCACCGGGCTACGCACACGTACAGGAGACACCGTGCGCTCTTCCGCATAACACGGTGTCTGCCCGTACTCTCGCTCTCCACGGTAAGCACGGGAAGTTGGCGCAGGTCTCCTACCTGACTTCCCCACACTCCCCATGTTCCCCCCCCAAGAAATCTTTGGGGCTGCCTCTCGGGCTTCCTTGCCAGCCGTGTTCTCTCGTAACACCGGTTCCCTTTTGCAGCTGCCTCCGCTCTCCTAGCTGCCTCCACCTGTTCCCATGGAAGGCGTTCCCTTCCAGCCAGGATCTCCTCCCATGTGTAGCAACCCTTGCCGTCCAAAACGTCTTCCCATGTCCAGGAATCCTGACATTGCTGCTGCTGCTGCTGCTGCCGCTGCTGCCCGTTACCACGCTGCTTGGTCCGTTTATGGTGGGTGGTTCTGTAACGGCAGATTTCCTCCTCTTCATCTGAAGAGGAGGTGAAGCAGGGATCGGACCAAAGCGCAGCGTGGTTAGTGTTCATCATTTTTAATTAAAGCCAATAAACGTGAACACTACAAAATACAAAACAACAAAATGTGAAAAACCGAAACAGTTCTGTCTGGTGCAGACACACGAAGACATGAAGACAACCACCCACAAAACCCAACACAAAACAGGCTACCTAAATATGGTTCCCAATCAGAGACAATGACTAACACCTGCCTCTGATTGAGAACCATATCAGGCCAAACATAGAAACAGGAAAACTAGACACACAACATAGAATGCCCACTCAGCTCACGTCCTGAACAACACTAAAACAAAGAAAACACAAAAGAACTATGGTCAGAACGTGACATAAATTTCCTCAGCCTCCTGAGGTTGAAGAGGCGCTGTTGTGCCTTCCTCACCACGCTGTCTGTGTGGGTGGACCATTTCAGTTTGTCAGTGATGTGTACGCCGAGGAACTTAAAACTTTACACCTTCTCCACTACTGTCCCGTCGATGTGGATGGGGGGATGCTCCCTCTGTTGTTTCTCTGTTGTTTCTTGAATGTTTTGTTGACATTGAGTGAGAGGTTATTTTCCTGACACCACACTCCGAGGGACCTCACCTCCTCCCTGTAGGCTGTCTCGTCGTTGTTGGTAATCAAGCCTACCACTGTAGTGTCGTCTGCAAACTTGATGATTGACTTGGAAGCGTGCATGGCCACGCAGTCATGGGTGAACAGGGAGTACAGGAGAGGGCTGAGAACTCACCCTTGTGGGGCCCTAGTGTTGAGGATCAGCGGGGTGAAGAAGTTGATTCCTACCTTCACCACCTGGGTTAGCCCGTCAGAAAGTCCAGGACCTAGTTGCACAGGGCGGGGTCGAGACCCAGGGTCTCGAGCTTAATGACGAGTTTTGGGGTTACTATGGTGTTAAATGCTGAGCTGTAGTCAATGAACAGCATTCTTACATAGGTATTCCTCTTGTCCAGATGGGATAGGGCAATGTGCAGTGTGATGGCGATTGCATCGTCAGTGGAGCTATTGGGGCGGTACGCAAATTGGAGTGGGTCTCGGGTATTAGGTAGGGTGGAGGTGATACGGTCCTTGACTAGTCTCTTAAAGCACTTCATGATGACACAATTGACTGCAAAGGAGTGATAGTCATTTAGTTAGTCATTTGTTTGATAGTCATTTGTCTGGGAACAAGATGTCGGTGTCCGCAACGGGGCTAGTTTTCCTTTTGTAATCCGTGATTGACTGTAGACCCTGCCACATACGTCTCGTGTTTGAGCCAATGAATTGCGACTACTTTGTCTCTATACTGACGCTTTGCTTGTTTGATTGCCTTGCGGAGGGAATAGCTGCACTGTTTATATTCGGTCGTGTTTCCGGTCACCTTGCTATGATTAAAAGCGGTGGTGCGCGCTTTCAGTTTCACACAAATTCTTCCATCAATCCACGGTTTCTGGTTAGGGAAGGTTTAATGGTCAGAAAGGGAACGAAATCTCCGATGCACTTGCTAATAAACTCGCTCACCGAGTCAGCATATACGTCAATGTTATTGTCTGAGGCAATCTGTGACATATCCCAGTCCACGTGATCGAAGCAATCTTGAAGCTTGGAATCCGATTGGTCAGACCAGCGTTGTGTTGACCTGAGCACTGGTCAAACAAAGCACTTTCTTCTGAAACTCGTCAGTCTATTCTTGTTCAGAGAAATGAAGACTATTCCATGCGAGAAATTGCCAAGAAACTGAAGATCTCGTACAACGCTGTTTACTACTCCCTTCACAGAACAACGCAAGCTGGCTTCAACCAAAATAGAAAGAGGAGTGGGAGGCTCTGGTGCACAACTGAGCAAGAGGACAAGTACATTAGAGCGTCTTGTTTGAGAAACAGACGCCTCACAAGTCCTCAACTGGCAGCTTCATTAAATAGTACCCACAAAACACCAGTGTCAACTTCAACAGTAAAGAGGCGACTCCGGGATGTTGGCCTTCTAGGCAGAGTTGCAAAGAAATAGCCATATATCAGACTGGCCAATAAAAAGAAAAGATTAAGATTGGCAAAAGAACAAAGGACACTGGCCAGAGGAAGATTGTAAAAACGTGTTATGAACAGACGAATATAAGTTTTAGGTGTTCGGATCACAAAGAAGAACAGTCGTGAGAAGCACAAAAAAATGAAAAGATGCTGGAGGAGGGCTTGACGCCATCTGTCAACCAAGGTGGAGGCAATGTGATTGTCTGGGGTGCTTTGGTGGTGGTAAAGTGGGAGATTTGTACAGGGTAAAAGTGATCTTGAAGAAGGAAGGCTATCACATTTTGCAACGCCATGCCATACCCTGTGGACGGAGCTTAATTGGTGTCAATTTCCTCCTACAACAGGACAATGACCCAAAGCACAGCTCCAAACTATGCAAGAACTATTTAGTGAAGAAGCAGTCAGCTGGTATTCTGCCTATAATGGAGTCGCCAGCACAGTCACCGGATCTCAACTCTAAGAATTGCCCATCAAGCCAATCCAATTTGTGGGAGGTGCTTCAGGAAGCATGGGGTGAAATCTCTTCAGATTACCTCAACAAATTGACAACTAGAATGCCAAAGGTCTGCAAGGCTGTAATTGCTGCAAATGGAGGATTCTTTGACGAAAGCAAAGTTTGAAGGACATAATTATTATTTAAATTAAAAATCATTATTTATAACCTTGTCAACGTCTTGACTATATTTCCTATTCATTTTGCAACTCATTTCATGTATGTTTTCATGGAAAACAAGGGCATTTCTAAGTGACCCCAAACTTTTGAACGGTAGTGTACAAAGAGTCCAGTAAAGGGGGGGGTTATACACCACTGTGGCTATAATCGAGGAGAATTCTCTTGGAAGATAATGCAGGAGGCATTTGAATTCTAGATCAGGTGAACAAAAGGACTTGAGTTCCTGTATGTTGATGTGATTACACCATGAGTCGTTAATCATTAGGCATACACCCCCGCCCGTCTTCTTACCAGAGAGATGTTTGTTTCTGTAGGTGCAATGCGTGAAGAAACCGGGTGGCTGTACCGACTCCGAGAACATATCCCGAGTGAGCCATGTTTCCGTGAAACAGAGAATGTTGGCGTAGTGGTTGGACGTCTGTTTGTCTTTGTTTTATCCCGTGTCTTATCCTGTGTAAATAGTCGGGTTTTTTCGTATATATTTTAATCTCACTTTCTATCTGTGAACTAAATATGCTTTCCTGCAACCCGCCTCACCCAATGTGGTATGGATCTGCTATTTTTATTCCTTATAACTGGCAGAGGTGTGGACTCGAGCCACATGACTTGGACTCAAGTCAGACTCGAGTCACAAATATGATGACTTTGACTTTAATACCAATGACTCGACTTTGACTTTAACACCAATGACTCGTGACTTGACATGGACTTGAGCCTTATGACTCGACCTGACTTGATACCCTCCCCAAGCCCAAATACTAAAAATGATGCTATTAAAAAAAGTGTGCAGCGCATCAACTCTTCATTTAATGGATTACAGTTTGAATCGGACAGAAGCCAATCAAATTGTGCGTGGCAGTGCAGAGGAACGTCGGCGGGTGAATTCAGACGGAGCCCTTGGAATGATGATACCACAAATTATTATTTTCAGATATAAAGACGACGCTGTATCAACACAAAACGGATTGCAACTTGCAAAACATGCGGGAAGAAAATTACAGACGGAGGCGACATTTGAAGCTGCACAAAGAACGGTAAGTCGTGGCTAATATAGCCGACAGCTATACATCACACAAGGTTGTGTGTTTATGAGTATGTGTAACTTGTTTCATGAGTTTCTTTTTGCTGGCTTGTGATGTCTGGAGCCTGTATTGTTATGTGCGCTCCTCACTGCTTGCCTAGATTAGACTTGCAGATTGACTCGCCACCACGCTGTTTGGAGCTGGAAAATATCAAATGAGCACATTTGTGGCAGAGTGCTTCCTAGAATGGTTGTGTACTCTTCCTAACCTGCTGATTACGGCGAGTGCTTGAACCTCTGATTGTGTTTATGCTTCACACAAATCCCACCATCCCCCTCTCTGCTGTCCTCCGCAGTTTTGAGCTTTCTCCATTGATAATGAATGAAGAACGGCAGCTTATTTCATCTGAGGCACCGCATTCAGATACAGTTATCCAGTTTTCCAGAAAAGCAATATATAGATCTGTACTCGATTTTCTATTCTACACGACAATGTATTTTTATGCAACCACCCCAGACGACCCGACCCAGCCTAAGAGAGATTAAAGTAGATGTCACACGTCAAAATTTGATGGATGACCCTATGTGAACCTATGTGACCGCTATGTGAACCTAAGGGGCTGCCTGTCAGGACATCCTGATGGTTAGGTGGGGGTCTTTGGGTAAGGGTCCAGTTGTCAGGTCAACCGGTAATGATTTATGACCCAAGCCTGATTTATGACCCTATGTAATGATTTATGACCCTATGTCCTGTTGTAGCAGGCATGCCCATATTTGGGCTTCCGGTCAGGACATCCTGGCCTGGGGTGGGGGTCTTTGGGGTAAGTGTCAAGCTGTCAATGTCGTAAATCAAAAAAAAGATCATGATTTATGACCCTATGTAGTGATTGATGCCCCAATGGTTTGTAGAATGGGGGCATGCCCATATTTGGGCTTCCGGTCAGGACATCCTGATGGTTAGGGGTGCTTTTTGGATAAGTAAGTGACCAGGTGTCATGTCAAACTGTTCCTGGATGTCTAGTGTTGGGGGTTGTTAATGAACATTTCAAAGAGGCTGGCTTTGCAGAAGCCTTATAAAGCCCCAGAACAATTCCTGTTTAAGACTGTACAAGATCTTAAGAATAACCATGGAATTTGGGATCGGTGACAAAGCAGTGATGACTGTAACAACTGAAGCGGGTCCTCGGTTGGTCCATAGAGCACGGGCCAAGTATCAACCCGCAATATATGATGCTCCAAAAAAACGTTTTTTAAATGTTTATAGAACCCAAATACCTCCATCAAATGCGCTGAAAGATCAAGTGTTGATGTCTAATGGACAGCTGTGGGGGTATCGGTTTGATTACGTGGCCTGTAGAGTGACCCTCTATACGGTAGCTGAAGGAGAAGAATATACAGACCAGACTGTAGGCTTGGAATATGGTGTTGAAGACTGGTCGGTTTTTCGCAAGGTTGTGTGTCCTGAACTGCGCCTTATCACCAAGGGGTATAGTGTGTTCACGGGCCACGAGACCCGTTGGGAAGGTACCCCTGACTCCTCAGGACGAATATTTCACAGGGTGAAAATACAAAGACAGAATGGACGTCCCTGCGGCTGCGTGGAGTTCTATATCGGCACCCAGGAAATCCGAAACCAAAACCTCAGGGAGGGGGGCCATACTGGGGATACCCGACTGCGTCTGCTTATTCCTTTTAAAAGTTGGGATGTAATGGAATTGAAAATGTTGCAGGCGTTGGATGATCTCTTTGTACAGAGCCAACAGCGGCAGAGCCTTGTTCATTTAAAGAAGTGCATAATATATACGAATCGTAAAGATTACGATGCAAAAGAGCCTCCAGAAGATACAGCGTCAGAAGAAAACTAAGTAAGCGGATGCTTTAACCACGCCCCCCCAGATACCCAATGGCCTTGTTCTACAATAAAAAGAAAAAAGCAGCCAGTTCTTCATTTCAGCATACACCATGGATCTCCAGACCATCTACGTGGACGCATCTACGTCATGGGGCCCCGAAACTAAGGACTCAATGCCTCACAGCCCTACACTCTACTCACCCCTGGCAAGACCCTCGACACCCCCTACATGTACCCAGCCTGAGGATGTGTTTGATGGGGTGGTCAGTACTATTTTTGTGGATACCATCAAGGCCTCTGTAGCTACACTTTTAGACTTGGTGATTGGCGACTATATAAGAGAAAAATGCATCGGCTGTGAGATCAATCACCCCAGCCAGCGTCGTCATCCTTGCCTATACGACCCTCCGAGATACTACTTTTTCAATCATTTTGAGGAGCTGGTGAAAAGACTGTGGTCCCGCAGGTTTATACCCTCGCTGGTCAGCGCCCTGGAGGCTATGGGTCTTGTGCCGTCTATCCCTAGAGTTTACGGGGTAACCGAGGCCTTCCTACATGAACTGAAGGAGGCAATTTTCATCCACGAGAAACTCAAAGAAATCCGACACACCCTGGTGGCCGACAACAAATACCGGGAAGCTGTGGTTGCTGATGTGGTGCTTTTCTGGCTCAATAAATCCCAAGAGACCGAGTGACATTTTGTTATTTAGACGTAAAAGCTATGGGTAACTATGTGTCTACGATGTTGGAGCGAATAAATACATTTTTTCTTTTGAGAGACCTTACAAATGTTATGCATCAGATTATTGAAAATAAAGTGAATAATGTATCGTTCTACACGACACACAATACCTGGGCTAATGTAGAGCGTTTGCTGAAAATGGAACAATTCTTGATACCATTTGTGTCCATTGCAAACTCCCACCCGTATGTCGTACATGATTCATGATTTGTTCCATTTTCAGCAAACGCTCTACATTAGCCCAGGTATTGTGTGTCGTGTAGAACGATACATTATTCACTTTATTTTCAATAATCTGATGCATAACATTTGTAAGGTCTCTCAAAAGAAAAAATGTATTTATTCGCTCCAACATCGTAGACACATAGTTACCCATAGCTTTTACGTCTAAATAACAAAATGTCACTCGGTCTCTTGGGATTTATTGAGCCAGAAAAGCACCACATCAGCAACCACAGCTTCCCGGTATTTGTTGTCGGCCACCAGGGTGTGTCGGATTTCTTTGAGTTTCTCGTGGATGAAAATTGCCTCCTTCAGTTCATGTAGGAAGGCCTCGGTTACCCCGTAAACTCTAGGGATAGACGGCACAAGACCCATAGCCTCCAGGGCGCTGACCAGCGAGGGTATAAACCTGCGGGACCACAGTCTTTTCACCAGCTCCTCAAAATGATTGAAAAAGTAGTATCTCGGAGGGTCGTATAGGCAAGGATGACGACGCTGGCTGGGGTGATTGATCTCACAGCCGATGCATTTTTCTCTTATATAGTCGCCAATCACCAAGTCTAAAAGTGTAGCTACAGAGGCCTTGATGGTATCCACAAAAATAGTACTGACCACCCCATCAAACACATCCTCAGGCTGGGTACATGTAGGGGGTGTCGAGGGTCTTGCCAGGGGTGAGTAGAGTGTAGGGCTGTGAGGCATTGAGTCCTTAGTTTCGGGGCCCCATGACGTAGATGCGTCCACGTAGATGGTCTGGAGATCCATGGTGTATGCTGAAATGAAGAACTGGCTGCTTTTTTCTTTTTATTGTAGAACAAGGCCATTGGGTATCTGGGGGGGCGTGGTTAAAGCATCCGCTTACTTAGTTTTCTTCTGACGCTGTATCTTCTGGAGGCTCTTTTGCATCGTAATCTTTACGATTCGTATATATTATGCACTTCTTTAAATGAACAAGGCTCTGCCGCTGTTGGCTCTGTACAAAGAGATCATCCAACGCCTGCAACATTTTCAATTCCATTACATCCCAACTTTTAAAAGGAATAAGCAGACGCAGTCGGGTATCCCCAGTATGGCCCCCCTCCCTGAGGTTTTGGTTTCGGATTTCCTGGGTGCCGATATAGAACTCCACGCAGCCGCAGGGACGTCCATTCTGTCTTTGTATTTTCACCCTGTGAAATATTCGTCCTGAGGAGTCAGGGGTACCTTCCCAACGGGTCTCGTGGCCCGTGAACACACTATACCCCTTGGTGATAAGGCGCAGTTCAGGACACACAACCTTGCGAAAAACCGACCAGTCTTCAACACCATATTCCAAGCCTACAGTCTGGTCTGTATATTCTTCTCCTTCAGCTACCGTATAGAGGGTCACTCTACAGGCCACGTAATCAAACCGATACCCCCACAGCTGTCCATTAGACATCAACACTTGATCTTTCAGCGCATTTGATGGAGGTATTTGGGTTCTATAAACATTTAAAAAACGTTTTTTTTGGAGCATCATATATTGCGGGTTGATACTTGGCCCGTGCTCTATGGACCAACCGAGGACCCGCTTCAGTTGTTACAGTCATCACTGCTTTGTCACCGATCCCAAATTCCATGGTTATTCTTAAGATCTTGTACAGTCTTAAACAGGAATTGTTCTGGGGCTTTATAAGGCTTCTGCAAAGCCAGCCTCTTTGAAATGTTCATTAACAACCCCCAACACTAGACATCCAGGAACAGTTTGACATGACACCTGGTCACTTACTTATCCAAAAAGCACCCCTAACCATCAGGATGTCCTGACCGGAAGCCCAAATATGGGCATGCCCCCATTCTACAAACCATTGGGGCATCAATCACTACATAGGGTCATAAATCATGATCTTTTTTTTGATTTACGACATTGACAGCTTGACACTTACCCCAAAGACCCCCACCCCAGGCCAGGATGTCCTGACCGGAAGCCCAAATATGGGCATGCCTGCTACAACAGGACATAGGGTCATAAATCATTACATAGGGTCATAAATCAGGCTTGGGTCATAAATCATTACCGGTTGACCTGACAACTGGACCCTTACCCAAAGACCCCCACCTAACCATCAGGATGTCCTGACAGGCAGCCCCTTAGGTTCACATAGCGGTCACATAGGTTCACATAGGGTCATCCATCAAATTTTGACGTGTGACATCTACTTTAATCTCTCTAGCCTACCACGCCTCTCCAGCTGTCACAGAGAGAGAGGGGGGGTGGGGTCTTTCTCATGGCTACCCATGTATTTCCATGGAAATATGACGTTTATTTGGAAAGTAATAAATATAGAGATATTTTTAAAAGCCTTCATGATTTGCGTAAATGTAATATACTAACTATTACTCTTGTTAAAAATATGAAATGGTATTACATTTGGCGAAGAGCACATTATGACTTGTTTAGGACTCAAAACTCAAAGTTAAGGACTTGAGACTTGACTTGATACTTGACGGTCTTGTCTTGAGACTTGACTCGGACTTGCCTGACTTGACTTGGGACTTGAGTGCTAAGACTTGAGACTTACTTGTGACTTGTAAAACAATGACTTGGTCCCACCTCTGATAACTGGAACCTCCATCAGGAGTTAGCCAGCTAACTAGCTACCAGTCTTTGTTAGCCACGACTAGCGGTCTTCACCTTTACCTCGGACACCAGCCAACTTTAGCTCGGACAATACCTGCCAGTCTGCACAGCTTGATATCAACCCAGAGCATATCGGACTGCTTCTCTCTACCCTATCACCGGATTCCTGCCGCAAGCTCTGGACCATTACACTGGATCATCGCCGCTAGCTAGCCGCAATCGAGTGGCTACTATTAGCTAACGCCTCTGTCCCGAAGCAAGTACCAGTTAGCCTTGAGCTAGCCTAGGCACATATACCAGCTAACTTCTTGGGTTACAATACCTCTTTTTCCAATTGGCCTGGAACCTTTATTGTCGACACGGTGCCCCGCCGATCCATCATGACTGGTCTGCCGACGTAATCGTCTGATGTGGTTTCAACGGGCTTTTCCGTTGCGATGTCGCTGAAGACCCATTCGCTAGCCCCGGCCCACTAGCTTTCTGAACGCCGTTGTCTCCCGCATGCCTAGCGTAGTAGCGACTACTGAACAGCTCCCTGAATCAATATACACAGTCAGTTAGGAAAGCAAAGGTTAACTTTTTCAAACAGAAATTTGCATCCTGTAGCACAAATTTCAAAACGTTTTGTGACACTGTAAAGTCCATGGAGAATAAGAGCAACGCCTCCCATCTTCCCACTGCACTGAGGCTAGGAAACACTGTCAGCACCGATAAATCTACGATAATCGAGAATTTCAATAAGCATTTTTCTATGGCTGGCCATGCTTTTCACCTGGCTACCCCGACCCCGGCCAACAGCTCTGCACCCCCCGCAGTAACTTGCCCCCCGCTTCTCCTTCACCTAAATCCAGATAGCTAATGTCCGGAAAGAACTGCAAAATCTGGACTATTACAAATCAGCTGGGCTAGACAATCTGGACCCTCTCTTTCTGAAATTATCCGCCGCAATTGTTGCAACGCCTATTACTAGCCTGTTCAACCTTTCTTTCGTATCATCTGAGATCCCTAAAGATTGGAAAGCTGCCGCGGTCATCACCCTCTTCAAAGCGGGAGACATTCTAGACCCAAACTATTACAGACCCATATCTATCCTGCCCTGCATTTCTAAAGTCTTCGAAAGCCAAGTTAACAAACAGATCACCGACCATTTTGAATCCCACCATACCTTCTCTGCTATGCAATCTGGTTTCCGAGCTGGTCATGGGTGCACCTCAGCCATGCTCAAGGTCCTAAACGATATCATAACCGCCATCGATAAAAGACAGTACGGTGCAGCCGTCTTCATAGCCGTGGCCAAGGCTTTCGACTCTGTCAATCACCGCATTCTTATCGGCAGACTCAATAGCCTTGGTTTCTCAAATGACTGCCTCGCCTGATTCACCAACTACTTCTCAGATAGAGTTCAGTGTGTCAAATCGGAGGGCCTGTTACGATAATCGAGAATTTCAATAAGCATTTTTCTATGGCTGGCCATGCTTTCCACCTGGCTACCCCGACCCCGGCCAAAGGTGAAGACCGCTAGTCGTGGCTAACAAAGACTGGTAGCTAGTTAGCTGGCTAACTCCTGATGGAGGTTCCAGTTATCAGAGGTGGGACCAAGTCATTGTTTTACAAGTCACAAGTAAGTCTCAAGTCTTAGCACTCAAGTCCCAACATTAAGTTAAGCAAATGTACAAATTCAACCACACCACCTCCCTCTTGTTTGAGGAGTTTCTCTGCATGCTAAGCAGGACTGTGTTTAAGAAAGTTCAGCGGGTGTTTAATTTTGGACCTCTGGCAGTCTCTACGAGGGTGCCGCAGGGTTAAATTCTCAGGCTGACTCTTTTCTCTGTATATATCAATGATGTCGCTCTTGCTGCTGGTGATTCTCTGATCCACCTCTACGCAGATGACACCATTCTGTATACTTCTGGCCCCTCTTTGGAAACTGTGTTAACTTCTTGACGCTAGGGGTCAGATTTTTTTAGATTTTTTAAAATAACGTTCCCAAGGTAAATGGACTATTTCTCAGGTCCAGATAATAGAATATGCATATAATTTACAGATTAGGATAGAAAACACTCCAAAGTTTCCAAAACTGTCAAAATATTGTCTGTGAGTATAACAAAACTGATTCTCCAGGCGAAAACCTCAGAAAATCTAACCCGGAAGTGATATTTTTTCAGGCTTTTATTTTGAAAAATGAACAAGATTTTTCAAAAGTAGTCAGGTGTCCTCTGAATAGTTCCTGCGCGGGAGAGGGAAGCTCTCCATTTTATTTTTTTCTCTTATTGAATAGGTTACGGTCCGGTTGAAATATTATCGATTATGTTTGTTAAAAACAACCTGAGGATTGATTATAAAAAACATTTGACATGTTTCTACGCCCATTACGGATACTTTTTGGAATTTCCGTCGAACGGAACGAGGCTGTAGTTTTCTGAACATAACGCGCAACCCAAATGGCGTTTTCTTGTTATAAAAGTAATATTTATCGAACAAAAATAAAATTTGTTGTGTAACTGGGAGTCTCGTGAGTGCAAACATCCGAAGATTATCAAAGGTAAGCGATTAATTTTATTGCTTTTCTGACTTTCGTGACCATGCTAATTTGGGGCTAGCTGTTGTAGCATTGATTGATACACTCACAAAAGCTTGGATTTCTTTCTCTGTAAAGCATATTTTCAAAATCTGACACGATAGGTGGATTAACAACAAGTTAAGCTGTGTTTTGGTATATTTCACTTGTGATTGCATGATTATAAATATTTTTAGTAATATTTTTGAATTTGGCTCCCTGCAATTCAGCGGTTGTTTAGGGAAATGATCCCGCTAAAGGGATCTGTGCGCAGAGAGGTTAACAAACCTCCAAACGAGCTTCAATGCCATACAACACTCCTTCCGTGGCCTCCAACTGCTCTTAAATGCAAGTAAAACTAATTGCATGCTCTTCAACAGATTACTGCCCGCACCCGCCCGCCCGACTAGCATCACTACTCTGGGCGGTTCTGACTTCGAATATGTGGACAACTACAACTACCTTAGTGTCTTGTTAGACTGTAAACTCTCCTCCCAGACTCACATTAAGCATCTCCAATCCAAAATTAAATCTAGAATCAGCTTCCTATTTTGCAACAAAGCCTCCTTCACTTATGCTGCTAAACATACCCTCGTAAAACTGACTATCCTACCGATCCTTGACTTCGGCTTGACTTCGGCGACGTCATTTACAAAATAGCCTCCAACACTCTACTCAGAAAATTGGATGTAGTCTATCACAGTGCCATCATTTTGTCACAAAAGCCTCATATACTACCCACCACTGTGACCTGTATGCTCTCGTTGGCTGGCCCTCTCTTTATATTCATCACCAAACCCACTGGCTCCAGGTCATCTATAAGTCTTTGCTAGGTAAAGCCCCGCCTTATCTCAGCTCACTGGTCACCATAGCAACACCCACCCATAGCACGCGCTCCAGCAGGTATATTTCACTGGTCATCCCCAAAGCCAACACCTCATTTGGCCGCCTTTCCTTCCAGTTCTCTGCTGCAAATGACTGGAACGAATTGCAAAAATCACTGAAGCTGGAGACTTATATCTCCCTCACTAACTTGAAGCATCAGCTGTCAGAGCAGCTTACCGATCACTGCTCCTGTACACAGCCCATCTGCAAATAGCCCACCCAACTACCTCATCCACATATTGTTATTTATTGTTGCTCTTTTGCACCCCAGTATCCCTACTTGCACATCATCATCTGCACATCTATCACTTCAGTGTTAATGCTAAATTGTAATTATTTCGCCACTATGGCCTATTTATTGCCTTACCTCCCTAATCGTACTACATTTGTACACACTGTATATAGATTTTTCTATTGTGTTATTGACTGTATGTTTGTTTATCCCATGTGTAACTCTGTGTAGTTGTTTTTTGTCGAACTGCTTTGCTTTATCTAGTAGTAAATGAGAACGCAGTAGTAAATGAGAACTTGTTCTCAACTGGCCTACCTGGTTAAATAAAGGTTAAATAAAAAAATTACAAATAAAAACATGTTACAATCTCTGATGTCTCTCTGGAAGCCAACTTGTGCCCTAATTTCATCCACCTTGTTATCTAGAGATTGGACATTGGCGAGTAATATGCTCGGAAGCGGTGGATGGTGTGGTCGCCTTCTGAGTCTGACCAGTAGGCCGCTCCGTCTGCCTCTCCTGCGGCACCCGTGTTGTTTTGGGTCGGCCTCTGGAATAAGATCGCATGTCCAGGGTGGAGGTTCGAACAAAGGATCCGCTTCAGGAAAGACGTATTCCTGGTCGTAATGATGGTAAGTTGACATCGCTTTTATATCCAATAGTTCTTCCCGGCTGTATGTAATAACACTTGAGATTTTCTGGGCTAACAATGTAAGAAATAATACATAAAAAAACTAATAACTGCATAGTTTTCTAAGGACCTGAAGCGAGGCGGCCATCTCTGTCGGCGTCATCTTGCAGCACTCCACCAATCAGGCCTTTATGGTAGAGTGGGCAGACGGAAGCCACTCCTCAGTAAAAGGCACATGACAGCCTGCTTGGGGTTTGCCAAAAGACAACTAAAGTACTCTCAGACCATCAACAAGATTCTCTGGTCTGATGAAACCAAGATTAAACTCTTTGGCCTGAATGCAAAGCGTCACGTCTGGAGGAAACCTGGTGAAGCATGGTGGTGGCAGAATCATGTTGTCTGGATGCTATTCAGCGGCCAAGACAACCCAGGAGTGGCTTCGGGACAAGTCTCTGAATGTCCTTGAGTGGCCCAGCCAGAGCCCGGACTTGAACCCGAGAGAACATATCTGGAGAGACCTGAAAATAGCTGTGCAGCGACGCTCCCCATCCAACCTGACATAGCTTGAGAGGATCTGCAGAGAAGAATGGGAGAAAGTCCCCGGATACAGGTGTGCCAAGCTTGTAGCGTCATAACCAAGAAGCCTTGAGGCTGTAATCGCTGCCAAAGGTGCTTCAACAAATTAATGAGTTAAGGGTCTGAATACTTACGTAAATGTGATATTTCCAGAGTTTTTTATGCTTTTGCAAACATTTCTAAAAACCTGTCATTATGGGGTATTGTGTGTAGATTGATGGGGGAAAACTATTTAATCCATTTTAGAATAAGGCTGGAATGTAGCAAAATGTGGAAAAAATACTTTCCGAATGCACTGTACAAACACACTCCCACACACTCGTGCATGCACCCATACACAGGAACAGTTGATGAACAAGACCCTTTTTGACCTTAGTCAGGCTTAACACGCTGACAATGTGTAAATCTCCTTCCTCCCTGGTGAGTCAGAGGAGATGAGAGAGGAGGGACTGTTGCCAGGATAGTTTACACCCCCCATTCTCCTATCGAAAGAGCAACAGCTGCGTATCAGCCTTAACCTAATCGATAGGCGCAAAATGCTCATCATCAGCACCAGAGCATGCTGAGTGGTTGTAATCAATAGCAGCTCCCCTGGAGTGCAGTGATGAGACCTGGCCTCTCGCAGAGCTGCTGTTAAACCACAGTAACCCAATCACAACTCACTGACCAGCTCACAGTAAACCAAACACAGCCAATATAACCTATACAAAGCAAGGCAATAGACTTACTACTGGTTCACAATGGCTGGCCCAAGATAAGACACCACACAGGTTTACAGATCTATACTGAACAAAAATATAAACGCAACATGCAACAATTTCAACTAATTACAGTTCATATAAAGAAATCAGTCAACTGGAATAAATTCATTAAGCCATAATCTATGGATTTCACATGACTGGGCTGGGGCGCAGCCACTGGGTAGTCAAGCCCAGCCAATCAGTTTTTCCCCACAAAATTGCTTTTTTACAGACAGAAATACTCCTCAGTTTCGTCAGCCGTCCGGGTGGCTGGTCTCAGACGATCCCACAGGTGAAGAAGCTGGATGTGGAGGTCCTGGGCTGGCATGGTTACACGTGGGCTGCGGTTGTGAGGCCGGTTGGACGTAATGCCAAATTCTCTGAAATGACGTTGGAGGCGGCTTATGGTGGACATTCCTGCAGTCAGCATGCCAATTGTATGCTCCCTCAAAACCTGAGACATCTGTGGCATTGTGTTGTGTGACAAAACTTCACATTTTAGAGTGGCCTTTTATTGTCACCAGCACAAGTGTAATGATTATGCTGGTTAATCAGCTTCTTCATATGCCACACCTGCCAGGTGGATGGATTATCTTGGCAAAGTAGAAATGCTCACTAACAGGGCTGAAAACAAATTTGTGCACAACATTTTAGAGAAATAAGCTTTTTGTGCTTATTTCAGCTCATGAAACATGGGACCAACACTTTACATGTTGCGTTTATATTTTTGTTCAGTATAGAAATAACCTTAAATTTCAAACAACTGGGCATCAACAAATCCTTACAGTATGTACTTTACGAAAATGGCAGACGATTATTTGCAGATTACTTCCTGAAAGGATTGAGAAAGCTTGTATTTTTGTATATGAAAGAGTTATCCTTCTGGAATAAGGAAGAGGTGGGGCTCTAAACGTTGCTGTGAGAAGATAAATGCATGTTTACATAAAGACTCTGTAACAGATACTGCAGTATACAGTATAATGCTAATTAAACATTCTCATTACAGTACTTTACAAATAATTATAAAATCAATAGTATTTGAATAGAAAAATGACTATGACAGTCCTGTTCATTTAGGAGAAGTGAATGATACGTTTCATATTCTGATATTTTCTTAATATGAATGACAAAGATCATGCAGCATCGGAGAGGCAGCAGAAAGGTTATTCATGTGGATGTAAAATCATAAAGAAACAGCGGTGAATGCCCTGGCGGATTTCTTTCCGCAGATTTTCCGCTACAAAGTTCGCTAGCTGCCCCTGGGTCATGAGTCACGTGTGAATTAGCATGCTAACTGCAGATTTTTTTGAATGTGGATGAAGACTGTGTCACTCTGTACCCTTGAGTGATGCTTAAACCTTGTGAATTCAGAAAAAAATATACAGGATTGCTAGTATCACCTCAATAGAAAGATGTTACATTTCCCTGAGGCAAAGTTCTCTCAAAAAAATCGTAATCATTTGCCTTTGAAATGTTAACTGGCGTATGAATCTGCAAATAACCTTTTACTTGTTCAAGGGGGTCGACCTTTGCTATTTTCGTACATAAGGATCTGTTGATGCCCAGGTGTTCGGAATTGAAGGTTATTTCTTTGTTTTGTGTAGGCTCCCTTGTGGGATTCCTGTTGTTGTTGTAATTTTCATTTGGATTTAGTGCCAGATTCAGTTCTAAATTATACCAATCTGCGGAGACATTTTACTACATGTGGGCTCTCTACACACAAAGGGGACTCAAGCCTTCTTACTCCAGTGTAACTAAAGCCTAGGAAGTAGACTGTAAGTGGCTGTGTTTGAATTATTTACACAGGGGGAAAGTGTGTTTAGTGTGGTTACGGGGGAAGGCCTGGAAAATGTGATCTATTGGGGCTTCCTATTTCTGAAGCGTTGGGCAGGGTAAGTGAGGGCAGGTCAATAAAGGGAACATGGGAGCACAAGGGTACTGTGGGCAAACTGGGCATGCAAGGCACATGTGGGGCATTAACTTCTTATGGCTGCAGGGGCAGTATTGAGTAGCTTGGATGAAAGGTGCACAGAGATGCCCAGAGTAAACGGCCTGCTCCTCAGTCATAGTTGCTAATATATGCATATTATTATTAGTATTGGATAGAAAACACTCTGAAGTTTCTAAAACTGTTTGAATTATGTCTGTGAGTATAACAGAACTCATATGGCAGGCAAAAACCTGAGAAGAAATCCAAACAAGAAGTGGAAATTCTGAGGATGGTCGATTTTCAACCAAGATCCTATTGAAATCACAGCGAGATATGGATGAGTTTGCACTTCCTACGGCTTCCACTAGATGCCAACAGTCTGTAGAACCTTGTCTGATGCCTCTACTGTGAAGGGGGGCCGAATTAGAGGGGAATTAGTCAAGTCTGCCATGACCTGACCATTCTTTGACCATGCGCATTCACATGAGAGGGAGCTCTGTTCCATCGCTCATCTGAAGTCAATGTAATTCTCTGGCTGGAACGTTATTCAAGATTTATGTTAAAAACATTCTAAAGATTGATTCAATACATCGTTTGACATGTTTCTACTGATTATTACGGCACTTTTGGACATTTCGTCAGCTTTTAGTGAACGCGCTTCCTGACGTTGGATTTGTTTACCAAACACGCTACAAAAATAGCTATTTGGACATAAATGATGGACATTACCGAACAAAACAAACATTTCTTGTGGAAGTGGGAGTCCTGGGAGTGCATTCCGACGAAGATCAGCAAAGGTAAATGAAGATTTATAATGCTTTTTATGAGTTTTGTTGACTGCACAATTTGGCGGGTAACTGTATGGAAAACGCTGTTTTCAGATTATTGAATATTGTGTTTTGCCGTAAAGCTTTTTGAAATCTGACACAGCGGTTGCATTAAGAACAAGTGTATCTTTAATTCTATGTAAAACATGTATCTTTCATCAAAGTTTATGATGAGTATCTGTTATTTGACGTGGCTCTCTGCAATTTCTACGGATATTTTGGAGGCATTTCTGAACATGGCGCCAATGTAAACTGAGGTTTTTGGATATAAATATGAACTTAATCGAACAAGACATATATGTATTGTGTAACATGAAGTCCCATGAGTGTCATCTGATGAAGATCATCAAAGGTTAGTGATTAATTTTATCTCTATTTGTGCTTTTTGTGACTCCTCTCTTTGGCTGGAAAAATGGCTGAATTTTTCTGTGAGTTGGTGGTGACCTAACATAATCGTTTGTGGTGCTTTCGCTGAAAAGCCTATTTGAAATCGGACACTTTGGTGGGATTAACAACAAGATTACCTTTAAAATGGTATAAGATACATGTATGTTTGAGGAATTTTAGTTATGAGATTTCTGTTGTTTGAATTTGGCGCCCTGCACTTTCACTGGCTGTTGTCATATCATCCCGTTAACGTGATTGCAGCCATAAGAAGTTAAGGCACTGTGCATGTGAGGAAATGTGGCATATGGGGACACAGACAGGACAGCTGTGCTTGGTTAGTGTTGAGGCAACCCACATGGGAGTTCTTTACTCATGACATTAACATTGGAGGCCATAACATAAACCCTTTCAGAAGTAGAGGAGGACATTTGGCTGGAAAACACTGCCATTGTTTCAGGAGTCAATTGCGTATGTATAAATGCGTGCAACAGATCAGTCACCTACGGGGGATGGAAAGAGCTGATGGAAGAGTCACATACTGGGAATGGAAAGAGCTGACAGGAGAGTCACGTACTGGGAATGGAAAGAGCTGATGGAAGATTGTGTGCACCTCCCATGCTTTCATGCAATCATGCAAAAGTGATCTTTGCAGCCAAGGTGTCTGGTCTTCAGTCAAGTGGAAAATGCTTCACATTAAGGTCTTTCCAATAAACACTGAGGAAAGAGAGAGAGTCACCAGCCAGGTAAGAATCTCGATCATTATCAGGGGAACCCCCATGCTGACAGCGCACGGATCAAACTTCTTCCTGAAACTCTCTCCCTCTAATTTTACACATGACTAGGTTTTTCCTCAAGAGCGTTGAGTAGAGAAAATAAGATTCACTGTCAATGGACTAGTAATGGTACACAACAGAGCTGGGCTTTGGCATACATACCTGACTTGTCAGTGTGACATATCACCTTTAAAATTATAAGGACGGGACTCACTCCAGGAAACATTCAAGTCTTTTCTTATTTAAATCAAAAATAATAATTCCAAACAAACAGAAACAGAAGCCTTATGTTTCACCTAGTTGCCTTTGTCAAGAGCATACATGCATTTCACTTTTTAAGCCATGTGGGGAATTTGACAACAGACAGCAGAATGTAGAAAAGTTGTAATTCTGTTGTTTCTATGCAGGAATACATTGAGAATCTTACAAAATAGTACCAACAATACACACTACCTCTGTCAACATCCTTAGGGGCACAGGTCCAATTTAGATTGTTCCACAGCAATGAACCCAGAACAGAATGGATGGTGGAGAACAGTCACTTCTTCCTGGCACGAAACCAAGAACACTCCACATTATGACAATACACTTTCCTTTTCATGCACAAACCAATTCATTTTCCATATTGTGTTGTACAGCACTTAAAACAATTTGTTTCATACACATAAAAACTGAGAACAAAAAAACAGTATATTTTCAATGAACAAGTCAATCATTTGTTGTGCATTCATTGGATTTATAAAGAAAATGTTTTTATTTGATAATGTGTTTATCTGAAAGTTGTGTGGTCGAAGCAAGACATTTGATTAACTTTAAAATGGGTCAAAAGAATTGGGGGAGAGAGAATAATAAAATAAAATGATTTTGTGCGTTGAAATGTGAAGGCAACCGCTATTGTGGAGGAGTCTCAATTTGTAGCTCAGAGGCAGGAGTCTCCCGATTGATTTAATTTTTCATTAAAGTCACTCAGGCAAGTCCTGTGTCAATGCAACTGAAATTGACTTTTAAAACTGCTGTGAGAAGTAAAGAGTAAACATGGTAGTACACGGACGCCAGACACCCCTGGCAGACAGGCAGACTGGTAGACTGAGGTGCACTATGAGGTCACTGAGGGCTCAAGTCTCAAGGCAGCCATTTTACAACATGTTTGCAGGCAAACAGTATGAATGACTGGTTGTGAGATGGCATTCAATAAAGTATGAGTATCTATAAGTGATAGGCTACTGCAGGCACATTACTGTAAATTAATTGCTTCAAATACTCTGATTTGTGTGACAGTTCTTGTATCTTTTTGTCTTGAAACAGAGGAGGGTGTATTCACTGATTGCAAAAAGAACAACATAAGTGCCTAATGAACATCACATTGACCGTATTAGATAACATACATTTATAGTATAAGTTCAGGTTTGCTCTGAGCTCTAGCTGAGTGGTTTCAGCTAAATGCACCCAAACTGTTTCAAAATCATTCTAACCACCATGTAGACATGTACATCCATGTTGCTATTAGTTGAGAATGATGCAGAGAAAATCTAATTGTACCCTACCTAGGGATCCTGACTTTGACATCGGTCTACCAAACTATTTAAGGGCTTAACAGTTTTATTTCCCAGAGCCTCGCCTCACTGTTCTTCCTCCACTCTGAGCAACCCAGCAGGGCTGTTACCCTAGAGTTGACTAGAACGTGTTTATGCACAGACATTCTGCTTCACTACTTACATTAAGAATGTCTAAGAGCGCACTAGTGGCATGTGAAATGAATTGCGCTGATTTGATATTTATGACATGCCAAGTTTGAGCAGAAAATAAGACAAACAAGGGCCCTATTAATGTAAGCCCAGTGAGACACTACCCGCCAACTAAATAATTCCGCTCACTTTGTGATTTTAAATCTGATCTCATTCTTTTGACTGGCACATATACGCCTTACGCTTTATTCTTTTAAGCAGTGGTTCTCAACTGGTTTTGCCTCAGGATCCAAATTGAGCCAGGTCTCAGTCGCGACACAATATTTGAATCGTGAAAAAATAGACAAAATATGGAAATCAGGAAAACTATTTTTGATGCTATATTGATAGTACATGTTACAATTATATGGCAAGGGAACAACATTCCCACCTCTTTCATTGTCAATAATAAAATGCTGCCCATATTCTTGATGAAGAATGTTAAACTCACTGGTTTGAGACCACAAAATAGCACTGCTAATAGCTCTATATTGAAATAATGTGATTGAAAAAAATAAAATGAGATAAAATGATTTTACAATTTAAATTCATTATAATTTCTACACACTTTCTATCTGGCTTAAGTCATTTAAGTTCAGAAAGGAGTTTATTTTCTCTCATAAAAATACAAATATATTTTTTTATCTTTACATCTTTTTACTCAGACACCAGCAACCCATTCCAAACCTCCTGCAACCCAAATTTGGGTCTCGACCCAGCAGTTGAGAATCACTGCTTTAAAGAGACCTGCGCTAATACACAAAGGCATATTCTGCATATTCTAAACACCCATTGATCATTCTGCCTTGGGGAAATAACGCTGTCACGCAGACAGATAGATTAAAATATTATTTATACATGTATGTTTTTACCTCCTAATACAGCCCCTCCTGCCTCTGTCCACTCTCCTCCAATCAGATTCAGCTTTGATGTCCACATGGTCTTAAGGAGCCCTGACAGTACATTAACCACAGCAGCATACACAGCCTCTCTCTCTCTGTGATTTACCACTGACACGAGAGCGGCTGCCTCCATTAATTTATAGATGAGGGAAATGGTTTAAAAACGTTTTCCCTAGAATATCACTTTGAATGGAAAAAAACACTCTCTGCCTCAAGCAAAGAGAGAGAAAATCAATATCTCATTTTGGAGTCAAACGTACAGGCAGGGCAGATTCTATACAATGTGATTGCAGGACTTCTTTATCCTTCTGATCATGCAAATTGGACTGTAATGGATTCAATTCCATTTGATGCTTCTCTCCTGGAAGAACATATACCTGTCCTCTCAGTAATTGGCAAATGACTTTGTTTGGGTACGTACACAGTGCAATCACAACAAACACACAGGCAAAAAAAGTTGAATTCTACAGCGCTGGTTCCCTGATGCTATTCTCAGTTTTTGCATATTTCTCTGGCCATGCAGACTAAAATGAAAATAACATATTTTTCCAGTTAAACAGGCCAGGGAATAAGTGCAAGTTCAATAAACTGTGAAATAACCATCCTCTTTTAGATCAAATCAATCAAGCACAATGCTTTTAATGTCTTCATTTCCTACGTTTCACATGCTTCACATGTTATCTGCTCAGCCGAGGGTAGTCTACCTGCACTGGAGACATGAGGAACATACTGTAGCAGTCTTCTGCCCTCTACTGATTGAATAATTTCCACTCCTTATTAAAACTGGGTAGAGTATCCCAGCAGAGCAGCACCACACATCTACTGAAAACAAGTGAAGGAAAGGACCAGACCAACAGAAAAGCACCTCCTGAACCCAACAGACAAAATGAAAATATAGAACACATTACAATATACAGAAACATTATAGTTAATATTTAAGCTTTTTTCTCTGTGCAATCAGTCACTCAGTCTTAGAAGTAGATAAATGACAAAATGATAATAGAGGACTCTGCTTGTGGGTGATTACCTCGACAGTGGAGGTTAGCGTGAAAACATTGCTGTAGTGTTCCTGCTGTGAAATTTAACAGAAATGGGAGACATCTGGAATCTGGGACTTCATTAACATGCTAGCTGCATATTTCATAGTTGGCAGGTTGAAAATGTCACATTGTAAGTTTGAATCATACATTTATGGTTGCATTTGTGCAGTAACATTTGCAGGGGAGTTTCTAGTAGGCAATTGAAACATGTTTCAATACGTTGCATGCTAGGTGACTTTAGAATGAAAACCATATTGGATTTAATTGTTTCCTGTGTAAATCATAAGGTGACAGAAAACAAATAGATTAAATTAGACAACATAGACAGATATTGTAGACAGACAGTATTCTCAAAAGGGCTCCATTAGAACATTTAAAGTTGACACCTCATAGGCATAAGCACAGAGAGTTAGCAGCCTACAGAACATCACTTTCAATAGAGAAATGGTTCTCTGCAAGTTCCCTCATTCTTGGCACTTTCATTATTATCATCATCATCATCAGTTTGTGTGTCATTACCTTCTGATGGCCTAACTACTGTGGAAGAGGATTGCTGATAGAGCCTCTAACCAACCTTTGGTGAAGCTGTCAATGCTGCGGAAAAATATGATTGCAAGTGGCGGAATAAAATAGTGCATCCCCACCATGCATTGGGAAACAGGTATTTGATGGATGACACTGTTTACCATCTGAGTTTAGAGAGAGAGAGAGAGAGAGAGAGAGAGCGAGAGAGAGGCAAGGCTATTGCAGATGATTACACTTTTTCATGAAAACTTTTTTTTAAATGTAAAGACAAAGTCATCATCCTCTCTGGCTGTGCGGTGGAGCAGCTTACCTGCCGCCACAAACTTTGGCTGGACGTTATCCAATTACACACAAACGTACATACACATGCACGTACACACGCACGCACACACACTGAAAGCGAAAGGAGGACGAGTAGTAGTGTGACTGAACTGGAGGCAAGGTTATTATAGTCAACTAAAACTGAAACTAAAACGGAATCTTGGTAAACTGAAATAAAATACTTAACAAACCCATTTGAAAACCTAAAACTATACTGGAACTATTGTCTTTGACTCCAAAACGAACTAAAATAAAATAAAAACCATCATGAGTTATGTTCAGGTTTAGTTTTGACAACTTTGCGCGAAAATGTAATTGTGTTTTCAATTTGGCTGGTAAATACTGCCAGGAGATGGCAATGTTTCAAATAGTTTCCAGCAATGTATCAATGTTCCAGCTTTAACACCAAAAATACTACAAACTAAGATATCAAGAAACTGCCTCTCCAATAGAAATCCTTGATCATGCTTGTAGACGACGTCATTGTGATGTTAGCTAGCTAAGCTCATGCGCAGAAACACTTCATCGGGTCTAACAGTCGTCTTGCGCAGAGCTGCGCATGTGCAGTGCCTTGATATAAAGTTGATTTTGACAAAAATGTAAACGTGTCAGTTTGTCACTTTCACGAGGTTGGAGGTGAATAAGTAGACCAGAGCCAGGTTTTGTTAAAAAATTGTGAAGGTTCCTGTCTGTGTAAGTGGCCGTTCCCTCTCTCCCTTGGCCATCTTACGTGACAGAGGGAAGGCCCACTTACACAGAGAGGAACCGTGACAATTTTTTTCAAAGGTAAATGCCCTTTATGCAACATCTTCATTATCCATTATTTTTGGCGGACTTCCTCCCCAGACCTTGTGCTGACTATCTTACGATGCTCCAAGGTCTGGGATATCTGAGACTATATCACTATCACTAGCTATCACTAGCTAACAGGGAAAAAATCAGCTAGGTCGCTAACTTGATTTTTCTTACTTGTACTACTAAAGTTCAAAAGCATTGGATTGGTGTAAACATGTGCGAGATAGAGTTTCCATCATATTTTCTGCGCTATTTCTTTTAATCCAAGTCACATAGAGATTTACTTTATAATTTAAACCTAACCGATGATCTGACACATCACTTTGTGTTTCTGCTCTCCCAGGGGCAAGAAGTGACATCCCCCAACAAAACTATACAACACAAATGCCTCCTAGCCTCCCACGCATGCTTTCTGTCCCTAACAATAAAACAAAACTTGAAACTAACTAATATAAAAACGAAACAGAAATAGTTTTATACAAATCAAATTATATAAAAACTAACAAATCGGGTCTGTAAACTAAACTGAAAACTCGTAAAAGGAATAGAAATAAAAACAAATATAAAAACACACAATTATAATAACCTTGATTGAAAGTTATTGAGAAGGTGATTTACATTGATGTCATCATAGCTGTCACGATCGTCTTGATATGAGAGATTGGACCAAGGCGCAGCATGATATGAATACATCTTCTTTTTTTATTATACGAAGACGTAACACGAAACACTTATACAAACTAACAAAACAACAAACGACCGTGAAGCTACAAACGCAAGTGCACACACAAACTACTTACGTTCAACATAGACTAGACATAGACAATTACCCACAAACAGCTAAAGCCTATGGCTGCCTTAAATATGGCTCCCAATCAGAGACAACAATAACCAGCTGTCTCTAATTGAGAACCAATTCAGGCAACCATAGACTTTCCTAGACACCTACACTGAACACTAACCCATCTACTCTACTTAACCCCCTAAACCATACAACACCCTAGACAATACAAAAACACACAAACTTCCCCATGTCACACCCTGACCTAACTAAAATAATAATGAGAACAAAGATAACTAAGGCCAGGGTGTGACATAACCCCCCCCTTAAGGTGCGAACTCCGGGCGCACCAGCATAAAGTCTAGGGGAGGGTCTGGGTGGGCGTCTGTCCACGGTGGCGGCTCTGGCACTGGTCGTGGTCCCCACCCCACCATAGTCACTACCCGCTTTCGTAGCCTCCTCCAACTGACCACCAGCCAACTTAACCCCACTGGAATAAGGGGCAGCACCGGACTAAGGGGCAGCACCGGACTAAGGGGCAGCACCGGACTAAGGGGCAGCACCGGACTAAGGGGCAGCACCGGACTAAGGGGCAGCACCGGACTAAGGGGCAGCACCGGACTAAGGGGCAGCACCGGGATAAGGGGCAGCACCGGGATAAGGGGCAGCACCGGGATAAGGGGCAGCACCAGGATAAGGGGCAGCACCAAGATAAGGGGCAGCACCAAGATAAGGGGCAGCTCCGGACTGAGGGACGGCAGCTCCGGACTGAGGGACGGATCCTGGCTGGATGGTGGATCCTGGCTGGCTGGCTCTGGTGGACCCTGGCTGGCTGGCGGATCCTGGCTGGCTGGCTCTGGTGGACCCTGGCTGGCTGGCTCTGGCGGATCCTGGCTGGATGACGGCTCTGGCGGATCCTGGCTGGATGACGGCTCTGGCGGATCCTGGCTGGATGACGGCTCATGGCTGGCTGACGGATCTGGCTGCTCATGGCTGGCTGACGGATCTGGCTGCTCATGGCTGGCTGACGGATCTGGCTGCTCATGGCTGGCTGACGGATCTGGCTGCTCATGGCTGGCTGACGGATCTGGCTGCTCATGGCTGGCTGACGGATCTGGCTGCTCATGGCTGGCTGACGGATCTGGCTGCTCATGGCTGGCTGACGGCTCTGGACGCTCATGGCTGGCTGACGGCTCTGGACGCTCATGGCTGGCTGACGGCTCTGGACGCTCATGGCTGGCTGACAGCTCTGGACGCTCATGGCTGGCAGGCGGCTCTGGACGCTCATGGCTGGCTGGCGGCTCTGGACGCTCATGGCTGGCTGGCGGCTCTGGACGCTCATGGCTGGTTGATCTGGCAGATCCTGTCTGGTTGGCGGCTCTGGCAGATCCTGTCTGGTTGGCGGCTCTGGCAGATCCTGTCTGGTTGGCGGCTCTGGCAGATCCTGTCTGGTTGGCGGCTCTGGCAGATCCTGTCTGGTTGGCGGCTCTGGCAGATCCTGTCTGGTTGGCGGCTCTGGCAGATCCTGACTGACGAATGGCTCTAGCGGCTCCTGACTGACTAACGGCTCTGACGGCTCGGGACAGACGGGCGGCTCTAATGGCTCGGGACAGACGGATGGCTCAGACGGCACTGGGCAGACGGATGGCTCAGATGGCGCTGGGGAGACGGATGGCTCAGATGGCGCTGGGGAGACGGATGGCTCAGATGGCGCTGGGGAGACGGATGGCTCAGATGGCGCTGGGGAGACGGATGGCTCAGATGGCGCTGGGGAGACGGATGGCTCTGGCCGGATGAGGCGCACTGTAGGCCTGGTGCGTGGTGCCGGAACTGGAGGCACCGGGCTAAGGACACGCACCTTCAGGCTAGTACGGGGAGAAGGAACAGGGCATACTGGACCCTGGGGACGCACATTAGGCCTAGTGCGTGGTGCCGGAACTGGTGGTACCGGGCTGGGGACACGCATCTCAGGGCTAGTGCGGGGAGCAGCAACAGGATGCACAGGACTCTGGGGACACACAGGAGGCTTGGTGCGTGGTGTAGGCACTGGTGGTAAAGGGCTGGAGACACGCACCATAGGGCTAGTGCGTAGAGGAGGCACTGGTGGTACTGGGTTGGGGCGGGGAGGTGGCGCCGGAAATACCGGACCGTGCAGGCGTACTGGCTCCCTTGAGCACCGAGCCTGCCCAACCTTACCTGGTTGTATGCTCCCCGTCGCCCGACCAGTGCGGGGAGGTGGAATAACCCGCACCGGGCTATGTAGGCGAACCGGGGACACCATGCGTAAGGCTGGTGCCATGTAAGCCGGCCCGAGGAGACGCACTGGTGACCAGATGCGTTGGGCCGGCTTCATGACATCCGGCTCAACGCTCAATCTAGCCCGGCTGATACGTGGAGCTGGAATGTACCGAACCGGGCTATGCACGCGTACAGGAGACACCATGCGCTCTACTGCGTAACACGGTGTCTGCCCGTACTCTCACTCTCCACGGTAAGTACAGGGAGTAGGCGCAGGTCTCCTACCTGACTTCGCCACACTCCCTTTAAGGCCCCCCCCAAGAAATTTTTGGGTTGTACTCACGGGCTTCCAGCCTTGCTTCCGTGCTGCCTCCTCATATCGCCTCCTCTCGGCTTTCGCTGCCTCCAGCTCTTCACGAGGGAGGCGATATTCTCCCGGTTGTGCCCAAGGTCCCTTTCCATCCAGCATCTCCTCCCATGTCCATGAATCCTGTGTAGGTGGGTCCTGTTGCCGCTTGACACGCCGCTTGGTCCTGGATTGGTGGGTAATTCTGTCACGATCGTCTTGATATGAGAGATTGGACCAAGGCGCAGCATGATATGAATACATCTTCTTTTTTTATTATACGAAGACGTAACACGAAACACTTATACACACTAACAAAACAACAAACGACCGTGAAGCTACAAACGCAAGTGCACACACAAACTACTTACGTTCAACATAGACTAGACATAGACAATTACCCACAAACAGCTAAAGCCTATGGCTGCCTTAAATATGGCTCCCAATCAGAGACAACAATAACCAGCTGTCTCTAATTGAGAACCAATTCAGGCAACCATAGACTTTCCTAGACACCTACACTGAACACTAACCCATCTACTCTACTTAACCCCCTAAACCATACAACACCCTAGACAATACAAAAACACACAAACTTCCCCATGTCACACCCTGACCTAACTAAAATAATAATGAGAACAAAGATAACTAAGGCCAGGGTGTGACAATAGCTCTCTTAAAACAAGGCCTCACTTCTGGATTATTCTTGCATGGGAGCATCTTGACTGAAAAGAGACAAAGGGTACATTTTAATTCTCTCATACCGTGGAGACACACTGCAATAATGCACAACCTGACACACACACACACACACACACACACACACACACACACACACACACACACACACACACACACACACACACACACACACACACACACACACACACACACACGCACACACACGCACACACACACACACACACACACACACACACACACACACATTCATCTCCCTGTCTTGGAGCCATATCCAGGAATATTATAGTTTATACATTTATTATTTTAGCTTTTTCCGCTGTGTTTATACCTCTGTATCTGTGTCTCAGGGGGCCTGGGGGGTTTCGGTGGTAATCAGGGGTCATACTGTACGTGTGAACCCAGCCTCCACTAATAAGATCCTTGCAGTGAGACTGGGATTGATGATTGTAATGCATTGGCCTATTTGGTCGCAGTAATGTGCAATCTAAACTAGTGTCCAGTTTCATTGACTTGATGTTGCCATGTTCCTTGGCTACGACGATGTACACAGAGGGTAACGGCCATTAAAGAATAGAGGCATTTTGAAAAGCTGTAATTTTTGTGTAGTACACAACTGAAGGACCAAGGAGCAGTTTTCTGTGGCTATATGACATCTTGCCATTATCATGCTATAGTGAACATGCAACTGCAGCACTGCTCCAAGGTCAAATTATTCAATTCGAGCAATTTAAGGAAGAATGAGGTCAAATGGAGGAGAGAAAAAGTTAATAATGGGAGCGTGTCGTCTTTATAATGTGTGTCTTGAAAGCGCAGTAAGGACAATTCATGTGAAAGTAGGCTAGCCACAGTCAGAGCCCCAAGGGTTTCAGCATAACAGCATCAAGACAGAAATCACCTTTTTAACAAGTAGCTCTAATGAAGAGTAAGTGCAGTGCATGTGCTAGCTGTAATGAGTTGGGGATCAGGCCTGGGTAATGGATGTTTTGGGTAATTACTAATGAATCTGAATGAGCTATTGTGTTTCAATGACTGGCGTTTTATAATTATGTAGGAAGGCAAATGAACAATGGTGTATGAATAATAGACGTCTTATGTAACTGTAAAGTGCACAGTAGGCAGAAATATTTGCTAATCTATATGACCTATCCAATTAACACAGGGTAAAGTGTACAGTAAGGCTGCATGTTCACATCAGATCTTTTCACATCAGATCTTTTTCAGAGCTGATCTGATTGGTCAAAAGACCAATTAGTGAAAAAATATATTAGATTCTAAGATTCTACCTCCCTGGGAATCTGTGCCACAGGTCTGGCAGTGGTAACGAAGCCCTTTTCTCTTCCTACTACATCTGACACTGCTCACTGCTCAGAGCCTGCAGGCGACTCCTTTGTTGTGAGCGGGTAGCTTTTATCAAAATGATGACTTCAGGTTTGCAGGACTTGTTTTCGCTAACTTTCTCAGATATTCCCTGAGACCATTTTATATTATATCATATTTTTTGCTTTAAAGGTGCTAGGAGATATTCTGGATGCTCTAAACATCCTTATACTGTAGGTCGCTGATAGAAGACACAGCACAGGTATTTCGAATAGTAGTGTTTGTATGTGTGTGTGTGTGTGTGTGTGTGTGTGTGTGTGTGTGTGTGTGTGTGTGTGTGTGTGTGTGTGTGTGTGTGTGTGTGTGTGTGTGTGTGTCCATGTTTGTATGTGTGTCCTAATGTCAACAACAAAAATATCCCACTAATTGCTCTCATATTGTTTGCGTTAATTATTTACTTTCCCAACAAGCGGAATATATTAACATGGAGCAGATTAATGTGCATTTTTTACAGTGATAAATCCCAGTTCTGATGGAACAGAACGGAAAGATGAACAAGACATATAGTTAAGGTTATAAATGTTACTAGAGCTGCTAAATGAATTGCTGCCATCTTGATGTTGTATTACGGTGGCTTTAATTTCTCCCACAATGACAAAGCCCCACAATAAGGCAGCCCCCCGCACCTCTCTGATTCAGAGGGGTTGGGTTAAATACAGAAGACACATTTCGGTTGAATGCATTCAGTTGTGCAACTGAAGGGTATCCCTCTTTCCCTTTCCCAATAGCAGCTATAACAGGACTAGATATGTGCTTGCCTTATAAATGCATTAGCTGCAGAGGGTGAAAAATTGTCTGGAAGTGAGTCTCAAAGCCCTTGTCTGGTGAAAACAGAGCTTTTAAGCCCCTATAAGTGAGGCCATCATCTCTAATCTAGGTGCCACTAAAACAAAGGTAATCAGCCCTGTGAATGTGTGCGTAGGCATGGCCATATCTCCACATGTACTCCGCAGAGGGAAAGGGAAAGTCAAGTGCCTCGAAAGCACAGCGTAAAGCATCAAAGTAATGACTCTTCAGCTGATGAGTATGTCAGTATGACATGTGGCTGGAAAATAGCGTTGATTTCGAAAATCTCTAATGCTTTATCAAGGAACTCAAATCAAATCAAATTGTATTGGTCACATGCACATGGTTAGCAGATGTTAATGCAAGTGTAGCGAAATGCTTGTGCTTCTAGTTCCGACAGTCCAGTAATATCGAAAAAGTAATCTAACAATTCCCCAACATGTACGTACCTAATACACACAAATCTAAAGGGGTGAATGAGAATATGTACACATAAGTATATGGATGAGCGATGGCTTAGTGCCATAGGCAAGGTGCAGTAGATGGTATAAAATACAGTATATACATGTGATATGAGTAATGTAAGATATGTAGACATTATTAAAGTGCCATTATTTAAAGTGTCCAGTGATTGGGTCTCAATGTAGGTAGCTGCCTCTCTGAGTTAGTGATTGCTGTTTAGCAGTCTGATGGCCTTGAGATAGAAGCTGTTTTTCAATCTCTCGGTCCCAGCTTTGATGCACCAGTACTGACTTCACCTTCTGGATGATAGCAGGGTGAACAGGCAGTGGTTGTTGTCCTTTATGATATTTTTGGCCTTCCTGTGAGATCGGGTAGTGTAGGAGTCATGGAGGGCAGGTAGTTTCCCCCTGGTGATGCGTTGTGCAGACCGCACCACCCTCTGGAGAGCCTTGTGGTTGAGGGTGGTGCAGTTGCCGTACCAGGCTGTGATACAGACCGACAGGATGCTCTCGATTGTGCATCTGTAAAGGTTTGTCAGGGTTTTGGGTGACAAGCCAAATTTCTTCAGCCTCCTGAGGTTGAAGAGGCGCTGTTGCGCCTTCTTCCCCACGCTGTCTGTCTGGGTGGACCATTTCAGTTTGTCTGTGATGTGTACGCCCAGGAACTTAAAACTTTACACCTTCGCCACTGCTGTACCTTCGATGTGGATGGGGGGTGCTCCCTCTGCTGTTTCCTGAAGTCCACGATCATCATGATGTTGAGTAAGTGGTTGTTTTCCTGACATCACACTTCGTGTGCCCTCACCTCCTCCCTGTAGGCTGTCTCGTCGTTGTTGGTGATCAGGCCCACTAATATTGTGTAATCTGCAAACTTGATGATTGAGTTGGAGGTGTGCATGGCCACGCAGTCGTGGGTGAACAAGGAGTACAGGAGAGGGCTGAGCACACACCCTTGTGGGGCCCCAGTGTTGAAGGTCAGCGAAGTGGAGATGTTGTTTCCTACCTTCACCACCTGGGGGCGGCCCATCAGGAAGTCCAGGACCCAGTTGCACAGGGCGGGGCTGTGACCCCGGGCCTCCAGCTTGATGATGCGCTTGGAGGGTACTCTGGTATTGAATGCTGAGCTGTAATCAATGAACAGCATTCTTACATAGGTATTCTTTTTGTCCAGATGAGATAGGGCAGTGTGCAGTGTGATGGCGATTGCGAAATCTGTGGACCTGTTGGGGCGGCATGTGCAAACTGAAGGGGGTCTAGGGTGGCCGGTAAGAACTATATTATATTTCAGTAAGAACAGACAATCCTAGCCCTCTAACAATACTGGGCTGCTTATTATTTGAAATTAATGTTGTTGTTATTCACTCCTGCTGTCTGCAGTGACAGTCAAAGAGAGAGAGGGAGGGAGAGAGAGAGAGTGAGAGAGAGAGGAAGAAATTATTTTTCTTTGTTTGTTTTCTGGTGCTCTGATTTAACCTAGCTAAATCCCAGGGATTTTGGTCCAGAGACAAGAGAGAGTGTCAGCTGGTTGTCAGACTGTGGGATGGAGCCAAGGGATGAAAGGAAGGATATGAGGGACAAAGCTTTTTAAGGCACAGAAAGAGTCAACATAGATACAAAATTCAAAGAACCCAATAGATTTGCTTGCTGAATTATGTATAGCTGTGCTATGATCACTTGCTATGTAGAGTCTTACCATACCTCATCACCTTAGTACTTCTGGTATATAGCTCAGACCTAACCTTAGTATGCAGGCAGTGTACTGTAGTACAGATACTGAGGTTCATATAACCACTTCATCATGCATTCTGCTGCTTTTGGGAGCCTTTTATCAGCAGAAGGCTAAGACAGATGGTCTAGATGGCGCCGACAGATATGGCAGCTCTTATTCTAGCTCCTAAGCAACTTTGCAGTATTTGTTTTTTATTGTTTTTTTGTGTGTCATTTCTTACATTATTATCCCAGAACATTTTTGTGTTATTACATACAGCCGGAAATAACTTTTGGATATCAGAGCGACTGTAACTCACCAGCATTACGACCAGGAATACCACTTTTTCCAAATTGGATCCTTTGTTCATACCCCCCAAGGCAATTTAATTTATTCCGGGGAGAAGAGGATATTTGGAGTGGACTTCTAGTCCGACTCAGAGGGGGTGCACACAATCCACCTCTTCCGAGTATATTACTCGCTAATGTTCAGTCTCTGGACAATAAAGTAGACTAGCTCAGAGCGAGGATCTCCTTCCAAAGAGACATCAGGGATTGTAACATACTCTGTTTCATGGAAACATGGCTCTCTCGGGATATACTGTCCCCGTCCTTACAGCCAGCTGGGTTCTCAGCACATCGCGCAGACAGGAATAAAGAACTCTCTGGGAAGAAGAAAGGCAGGGGTGTCTGTTTCATGATTAACTACTCATGGTGTGATTGTGATAACATACAGAAACTCTAGTCCTTTTGTTCACCCGACCTAGAATACCTCACAATTAAATGCCGACCGTATTACCTCCCAAGATAATTATCTGTGGTTATAGTTATTCCTTTATTCCCCCTCAAGATGATATCACGACGGCCCTCAAAGAACTACACTGGACTTTATGCAAACTGGAAATCTACCAACACATTCACTGTACTACTCGCTCTGAAAAACATTGGACCACTGCTACTCAACTTTCAAATCTGATCACGACTCTATTTTGCTCCTCCCTTCCTATAGGCAAAAACTCAAACAGGAAGTACCCGTGCTAAGGTCTATTCAATGCTGGTCCGACCAATCAGAATTCATTCTTGAAGATTGTTTTGATCATGCGGACTGGGATATGTTTTGGGTGCCTCTGAGAATAACATTGACGAATACACGGATACGGGGACTGAGTTCATAAGGAAGTGTATAGGAGATGTTGTACCCACTGTGACTATTAAAACCTACCCAAACTAGAAACTGTGGATAGGTGGCAGCATTTGCGCAAAACTGAAAGCTCAAACCACCGCATTTACCCATGGCAAGGTGACTGGGAATATGGCCGAATACAAACAGTGTAGTTATTCCTTCAATAAGGCAATCAAATAGGCAAAATGTCAGTACAGCGGAAAAAGTGGAGTTGCAATTCAACGGCTCAGACATGAGACGTATGACGCAGGGTCTACAGACAATCACGGACTACAAAGGGAAAACCAGCCACGTCGATGACACTGACGTCTTGCTTCTGGAAAAGCTAAGCACCTTCTTTGCCCGCTTTGAGGATAACACAGTACCACCGACGCGGCCCGCTACCAAGGACTGTGGGCTCTTCTTCTCTGTGGTCGAAGTGAATAAGACATTTAAGCGTGTTAACCCTTGCAGGGCTGCACGGACGGCATCCCTAGCTGCATCTTCAGAGCATACGCAGACCAGCTGGCTGGAGTGGTTACGGACATATTCAATGTTTCCCTATCCTAGTCTGCTTTCCCCACTTGCTTCAAGATGTCCACCATTGTTCCTGTACCCAAGAAAGCAAAGGTAACTGAACTAAATGAATATAGGCCCGTAGCACTCACTTCTGTCATCATGAAGTGCTTTGAGAGGCTAGTTAAGGATCATATCACCTCTACCTTACCTGACACCCTAGACCAGGGGTCGGGAACCTATGGCTCCCGAGCCAGGTGTGGCTCTTTTGATGATTGCATCTGGCTCGCAGATAAAACAAAATATTCTCACTTTTAATTAAAAAAAAAAAAAAATTAAATCAATTTTATCCCCTTTTCTCCCCAATTTTCGTGGTATCCAATCGCTAGTAATTACTATCTTGTCTCATCGCTACAACTCCTTGTTTTAATCCATCCATCGATTTTTCACTGCTCATGTCCTGTTCAGGGCTGCAGGAGCAATTGTCCATTATTTTAATTAAATGATACTGGCCTACGTTGGCCGTTGCTAGGTAAAACAGGTAAACGCCTCCTTTTGAAACAGTCTGCTCGGTCATTAGCTCAAAGCTAACCCTTCGACGAAGAAGATGGCGAAAAGAAAAAAAGATGACGAGTATCGTACATTTCAGGACGAATGGACCGAAGAATTCGCCTTTGTGGAGAGAGCAGGTTCTGCGGTGTGTCTAATTAGCAATGACAAAATTACATCGATGAAACGGTCGAATGTAAAGCGGCACTTCGACACGCGCCATGCTACCTTTGCATCAAAATACCCTGCGGGAGACAGCAGAAAGAAAGCGTGCCAAGAGCTGCTGAGCAGGGTGCAAGCTAGCCAGCAGCAACTCCGCGTATGGACCCGGCAAGGTGACTATAATTCCGCTAGCTTTGCTGGATCTTTAGCAATAGTGAGGAACGGAAAACCATTCACAGATGGCGAGTATGCTAAAACGTTCATGCTGGATGTAGCCAATGAACTTTTTGATGATCTTCCGAACAAAGACAAGATAATTAAACGGATACAAGACATGCCTCTGTCGGCAAGAACTGTTCATGATCGTACCATCGTGATGGCAAACAAAGTGGAGGAAACGCAAGTGAAGGACATAAATGCAGCGCCGTTCTTTTCCCTGGCTTTGGATGAGTCAACAGACGTGAGCCATTTGTCGCAGTTCAGCGTGATTGCAAGATATGCTGTTGGTGACACACTGCGCGAAGAAAGTCTTGCAGTTCTGCCATTAAAAGGGTCCACAAGAGGTGAGGATTTATTTAAGTCTTTCATGGAGTTTGCTCAAGAAAAAAATCTACCTATGGATAAACTTCTCTCAGTGTGTACTGATGGTGCTCCGTGTATGGTGGGGAATAAAAAAGGATTTGTGGCGCTTCTCCGTGAACATGAAAATAGAC